>NW_025335505.1:1744941-1808076 GCF_004798865.1 Varanus komodoensis | reverse complement strand
GGAGGGGTTGTCTGTTTGCTTTTAGGAACATTTCCTGAAGGACAGAAGATGCTGCAATGCAGATTCCCCCATGAACTCTTATGGATTGATTCCATCACCGTCAGGATACAGTTGACCCCAGCTCTTCATCTGTCTCTGTGTTGGTTGGGGCACGTTCGGTTGTATTCTCATGAGCCATCTGGGGATATTTAATGCCACGTTATAAATAGCTTGCCTTCCATGAAATCAGGGAGTCCAAATCTGCCTGTGTCAGAAGAGTCTATTTTGTGATATAGTAGGTACAAGTCTCGAATAACAATGAAAGCCATGCGATGAGCATTGTACTTGGCATATTATAAGTCACAGCCTAATAATTCAGTTTATTTTCCAGTAATTACCTGTAGACTTCTAAAGTATTCCCTTGCTGTTTGATGTTCATTAGTCACTGGAAATGAAAATGGCAAGGAAACCAGTACTGCATAATGTGAGACATTTTTGTTTATGGATTTCTTGGAATGATTTGAACGTAGAGGCACTGTCATTGTTTTGGCTAGATCAGCCTGTTACAGTCATCTTCTCAATGACAGTGATATAACATCATTGGAAGCATTACATTTTAGATGTATTTCTTTCTTCTTCATTAGCAGGACATGACAACATGCATGCCAGCATACATAGCACCCTGGAAATGTCTTTACTGGGCTAATCTCTGGCTACTGAAGACCTGAAATCTATACTCACTTTGTTTTATAATACTGCTTCAAGCCAGTTGTTTTCAAGCTTCATTCCAGGAACTGAGGCTTAGCTGGGGTTCCTCCATATGCAGATCAGTAAACCCAAAGAAGCTTCCCCAAAATATAAACTGTGTCTAGTACTGCTTACCTTCTCCAACAATAATTAACAGCCACAGAGGAGAGAAGAATGTGTTTTGTAGTATAATCTCATTACACATGAGATCGGGTTGAGCTTGGAAAAGCCTGCCCAGTGCCTTGAGTTACTATGTATGTGTCATAGAATGCTGCCCATGAGCCTTTGGAAATACAAGGGTCTTGTAAAAAGATTCAAAGGTAGGAATATGCAAAATCCCTTGGCTTTTTTTTTCTCCCACTGCTAAATTTCACATTTTACCAAATATGAAGTCTTTTTAAATACTACTTTTGTCCCAAAAAAATGGAAATTGCAAAATTTAATACATGAGGACAGTGATGTACCTGCCTAACATACATCTGTTAAAGAAAAGAAGCTTGTGGGGCAGTGGTACATGTGCTTAAGAGTTAAGCACTTAATCTTCTGGACATGTTTGGATAAATATTTCAGTATTGGTTTCTTCCACTTTTTAAAATCTCTTAAATACTACTTTTGCTTTTTATGCCCTGGATGAAATTCTCTGAATACAGGGATGGATTTCTTAGATAATTCACAGCAGCAGCACTTGCCCAGGTACAAGGGGTTCAGTCCAGTATGGGATCAGACTAAAACAGGAGTGCTAACGATCAGGCAATGGACAAAGGCAGTTTCATTGCACAAGTTGTTGGTTCCCAGCAGAGACATCTGAGAGATAACCAAGATCAACTACAAATAAGCAGGTACAATACACAGACCAAGCAGAGTCAGGCAGGGGACCAAGAACCAATAGCACAGACACTAAGTTACTAGGAAAACTCAGGAATAAAGGGGACTGGAGCTGGCAGAACGTGGTTTCATCAATGACAAGTTTGGAACTAACGCTCACCAGGGTTTCTTTAATCCAGCCCAGGGCTAAGCTCCACTTCAGTTCATGATAGGCCTTCTGGGAAACATGCTGCATGGGAGGAAGACCTGCATTATAGACCTCCTGCACAGGAAGGAGACCTAACTTTAACCCTAACCTTTTCCTTCTTATTGATTGTTATTTATTTATTTGGGTATTTCTAACCCATACAATTACTGCATGTCCCTGGAAGGCTTACAATAACCATTCAATAAATAGAACATAGTAAAATCATCATCATCATAACCAATAACAACAACAACCCATGACTGTGATAAAAACATAATTAAAACATTTAAACTTTAAAATACTGGGTAAATAAAAAGGTCTTGACCTGGCACTGAAAAGCATGTAACATCGGTGCCAGACGGACCTCTCTAGGGAGTGCATTCCATAGCCGGTGCACCACCATAGAGAAAACCCTCCTACCAGTGTTCTCTCTCCTAAGCTCCTTCAAGGAGGGTTCCTGGAGCATGGCCTCTGCTGCAGATCTTAAGGGGCAGGAGCGCATGTAGGGAAAAAGACGTTCCTTTAGACATCTGGTCCCAAGGCATTTAGAGCTTTCTAGGTCAATACCAGCACCTTAATTTGGGGCTGGGCTTCAAATGGAATGAACCGGTGTTATATGAGAATAATGACCGGTCCCCAACAGCCATCTGGCAGCTCTATCTTGAACCAGCTGAAGTAGCTGGACCATCTTCAACGGCAGCCCCATGTAGAGTGCATTACAATAGTCCAACTGGGAGGTTACCAGAGTGTGTGTCACTGTTGCTAGGCAGTGATCATCCAGGTAAGAACACAGTTGATGGATCAGCCAGAGCTGAAGGAAGGCATTCCTTGCCACCGCCATCACCTGGGCTTCCAGGGATAGCTCTGGGTTGAGGAGCACTCCTAAGCCGTAGACCTTGTCCTTTAAAGATTGCAACACCATCCAGGACAGAACCAAAATAATTTATTTGAAAATCTGAACCACCTACCAAAAGTAGGTCCATCCTATACAGATTGAGTTTCAGTTTATTGGCCCTCATCCAGCCCATTACCTCAGTCAGGCACCGGTTCAAGACAGCCACTGCCTCACTTGAATTGGTTGTAAAAGAGAGGTAGAGCTGGGTGTCATCAGCATGATTCCACAGCCCAAACCTCCTGATGACCTCTCCCAGCACTTTCATGTAGATATTAAAGAGCATGGGAGATAAAATGGAATCCTGTGGAACTCCATGGCAAAGTTGCCATAGCGCAGTGCCATAGTCCCCCAGCACCACCTTCTGGAATTGGCTGGCCAGGTAGGAGCGGAACCACTGCCATGCAGAGCCTCCTACTCCTAACAGGCCAGCCTATTCTATCCAGAAGGATACCATGGTTGATGGTATCAAAAACCACTGAGAGGTCCAGGAGAAACAACAGGGATGCACTTCCCCTGTCCCTCTCCCTGCACAGGTCATCATACAGGGTGACCAAGACAGATTCAGTACCATAACTGGGTCTGAAGCCAGACTGAAATGGGTCCAGATAATCCATTTCATCCAAGTGTGCTTGGAGTTGTCCCTCCACCACGCACTCCAACACCATGCCCAAAAATGGGATGTTGGCCACCGGTCTATAATTGGCGGCCACCTCTGGGTCCAGGGCTGCCTTCTTCAGGATAGGTCAGATCACCACCTCCTTCAAAGGAGCAGGGACCTGGTCCTTCCTCAGTGAAGTGTTGATAACCTTCTGGACCCAGGTACCAATCCCGTGTTTGGCATTGGTAAGTAGCCACAAAGGGCAAGGGTCAAGTAAGCAGGTGGTAGGGCGTACCAGTCCAAGCACCTTGTCCATATCATCAGGCCACAACAACTGAAACTCATCCAACAATGATGGACCAGACAGAACCCTGGACACTTCCTGTAGTGGAGTCCTATCAACTGTGGAGTCCAGCTAGTGACAAATCTGAGCAATTCTCTCCGTAAAGGGCTGGGCAAAGTCATCACAACCGGGCTATTGATGATGCCACTGGGTCTTTTTTAGGGCCAGGATGTATTAGGTATTTTCAAGTCCTGTTGGCACCAGTGGGACCTTTCCTCCAAATGCAAATCACCACCACCACCTGGGGAGGGTGTTTTTCCTCAGGACTTTGTGGTAGGAAAGGTTAAACCTCTTTCCTGCTTATCAGTACCCTTCTCCCAATTGCTCCATCCTGCGCCCATTGTCTTTGTTTAACAGGCACTAATGTTAAATGCAGTAAGACATGCAATGTGACATGCTCTATTGTCCTCAGAACAGCTTGCATAGCTGGCCTCTGAACCCCATCCCCCATTTCTCAAACCAAAGTGTCAGGATTAAATGCTGGTTCACTTCTTTCTATGTAAATACATTAACGTGTCCTTGGGTTGACATATCAATTTGCCAAGCAGTATTAAAATGCAAATCGAAGCATGTCAGCTGTTGAGCACATTGAACTCATCCCTTCATAAAATACAGACTGATTAACTCAGAAGATAGTTACAAATGTAATCAGTCCCCAAAAACTTCTCAGACAGGATCTGTTCTCAGTCATTTGCTTTTAGATTAATGAGTGATTAACAAGAAATGTTTTATTTCAAATGGCAGCTAAAACAAGCAGAAAGAAACAGTTTACTTTCTATTGAGATTAAGTTAACATCTGGATTTCGTTCAGGTTAGAAGCTTTGCTCTGACTGGCTTCCTTTTGAGCATCATGTGCTCAGCAACTTAGTTGCTAGACTTTAACAAATATTTAATCCTAAGGACTCCTCTCCTGTGCACACTTTCCTTGGAGCACACCGCAATCGACACACTGGAACATACTTGTGTGTAAACATGACTAGGGCTAGACTGTGCATTGTTCTTTCCTCCAATACCATCAGAGATCCAAGAGTGAGCTTCATCATATCTCTCATTGGTGGCTGTTTTAAGTACAGGGGAAGACATTCCTAAAAACATCAGAAGACCCTACTGCACCCTGGCATTGTACTTCCTGCATTGGAAGGCCTGTCAAGATCATTTTGTTTATGTAACAAACTGTGAATGCTTCTAGGTGAAGCCTAAGTTTCTGGCCTTCCTGATCTATGTTTTCACCTGGTACTTCTCTTTTTCTCCTGCTCCCTTTGAACAAATACCTCCTCATTTATTCCTGTTTTTGAGAGCCGCAGGGACTGTCTCAAACCTTGTTTTGGTCAACATCTACTAGAATTTCCTAGGAAAAGCACTCCATGAGTTCTTGCAATTGAAAGATCTGTCTTGAGAAGGGTGGGCAAAAAAGTAGACCTCAGATGTTTTGGATTTCACTTCCCAGTATTCCTCACAACTGACCACACTGGCAGGAACTTCTGGGAGCTGCAGTTCAAAACAGCTGGAGATCTACTTATTATTTATTTATTTAGAAAATTTCTATGCCGCCCCATTCGCTAAAGCTTCGGGGTGGCTCACAACATAATCAATTAAAAAAATATAAATTAACAATATAAAATAAGTCGCCCTGGTCAAATAATAAAATAAATAAATACTATTAACAGTTAAAATGACATTTGAATAAAAAGGTCTTCACCTGGCGCCAAAAAACAAATAACGACGGCGCCAGGCGGACCTCTCTGGGGAGCGCATTCCATAGATTGGGCGCCACCACAGAGAAAGCCCTCCTCCGAGTACTCACCCTCCTAATTTCCTTCACGGAGGGTTCCCAGAGAAGGGCCTCTCCCACAGATCTCAGGGGGTGGGTGGGCATATATGGACGTAAGCGCTCCTTCAGGTAACCAGGACCCAAGCCGTTTAGGGCTTTATAGGTCATCACCAACACCTTGAATTGGGCCCGGACTTCAATGGGAAGCCAGTGAAGCTGTCGGAGGACCGGAGTCATGTGAACATAATGCCCAGTCCCCGTCAGCAGCCTGGCGGCTCTATTTTGAATCAATTGAAGTATCCGGACTGTCTTCAAGGGTAGCCCCACGTAGAGCGCATTACAGAAGTCAAAGCGGGAAGTCACCAACGCGTGTGTCACTGTTGCCAGGCAGTCGTACTCCAGGTAGGGGCGCAGCTGATGGATCAGCCGAAGCTGAAAGGAAGTGCTCCTCGCCACCGCTGTCACCTGAGCTTCCAGTGAAAGCTCTGGGTCGAGGAGCACTCCCAAGCTGAGGACCTTGTCCCTAAGAGGGAGTGCAACCCCATTCAGGACTAGGTTCAATTCACACCGAAGCCCGATCTGCCAACCAACAGGACTTCCATCTTGTCTGGATTGACAAGCTACTTTCTTGGTAGCTGAAGGTCCTGCAGATCCTCTATCTGAGTGACTGAGTGAGTGAATGAGTGAGTGAGTGTTGGCTGCTATGGACAGAAGTTCCAACGCAGTGGCTCAATTCTGATACATCGTAGAGAACTAAATTTTGGCAGTGCTGTAGGAATTAGAAACTTTGTGGCAGTTTTGTGACCTACATGCACACATACATGAGCACCACACCTTTTTTTACAGTTGTACCCCTGGGCAATGTTCATAGAGTCCACAGAGGAATCTTGATCACCAGTTTTGATAGAAAGTTGGGGTACAAGTCAATAAATAAATACTGCTGATAACAAGGCTTCATGTATTGTGGCCCATTGATATCATTGATTAATTTGGTGGTGTTTTGATGAATATTTTGCTTGTCTATTTTTCATTTCAATTTCAGATATCTATTTCTCCTCATAGTTGTTAAAAAAGCCACAACACAACCCATAGAGAAATGGCATTCTTCTTGCACTAAAACTCTTTTCTGCTTCAAGGTTAGTATTACACTAATCAAATGTTATATCAATGCTTGAAGTAAATAAATTAAGAACCCCATGCCCTTATTGTACCTGGCATGCATTCGCAATTTGCTTGAATCCTTCCTGAGTATCAATATCCTCTGCTTTGTAAAATAATAGTGTTCGACAGGCAGCTGTTAAGCATAACCAATTTGATTTAGTTTGCTTAATGTCAAACATACGACAACAGAAGTACTCTAAATGCCAACACAAATCAATTTTGCAAACGTCAGTCCTACATTAATGAAAACCCAGCTCTCCTCCTAATTCATAAAAAATGCTATAGCATCTTACATCACAGCCATTTTATAACACTGGAAATGTTTGCAGCTGGATTCCTATTAGAATTTCACTGTTATACCTTCAGATGAATCATTTACAAGTCTCTACATCATAAAGACATGAAAAAGTACTTGCAAACACATGTAATAGACTCATAATACGCTGTGGCAAAATGAAGCTGCACATTGTTTTACATAAAAATGTGCCTGATACAGAGAAATATTCCTGAGATCATAGACATAACCAAAGAGTAAAAAAAGACAGCATTCATGTATAAGAAAGTCCATATACTTCTAAGCAGGCAATATAATTCACTCATTCAACAACTTGCATACCTTTGAAAAATGTGTGCAAATATGCTGTAATCATTGGGAGAAGAAAGAATATATTTCAAAGATGTGCACAATGGAGGCATACTTTTGGGAAATATGCATGAAAACATGCATGGATTTACATGTGGGGAAAAATATTTTGCAATTTGATACTGTTTGGAATGAGCTTTGAGTCAGGATTTGGAGAAGTTTGGTGAGCCTGAGTTTTTAGTTGTCTAAAAAAAGTGGGGGGGGGGGGAACTAAAACCTTTCTTTAAAGTTTCCCCTTTGAAATACACAGGGGTTGGAGGAGCAATTTGGAGTTGGGAAATGGGTGAAGAAAGAGTTGGAGCGATCAACATATGGACTTTGCTGCTTTCATTCAGATTTTCCCAGCATTAGTTTTCTAAGGAAGATTGAGGGTGGGGTGAGTTAGAAACAGTTGTATCACATACTTTATATGCAAAATTAACTCTGCCCTGCACTGACTGAAAACATGTAAATTAAAGGATAAGTAAATGAACTGTGAAGAAGAGAAGCATTTGCAAGTTCATTTGTTTTCTTGGTGTTGGAGAGGGGTTCTGCTAATGACATCACAGCTATGTGTGTTGCAAGTTGCTGCTGCTGTTCAGTTGCAAAGTCACGTCCAACTCTTCATGACCCCATTTACAACATTCCTCCAGGATCTCCTGTCATCCACCATCCCCCAGAGTCCACCCAACCCCACTCCCAACCCCAAGTTACCCCAGCCATCCACCACAACCTCTGCCATTCCCTTCTCCTTTTGTCTTCAATTGTTCCCAGCATCAGGGTCTTTTCGAATGAGTCCTTCCTTCTCATTGGGTGGCCAAAGTATTTGAACTTCAGCATTGGTGGATTGGTGGTTTGGGCACAGACTTGAACTACTGTGACGTTTAGTGGTTTGTCTTGGGTCCGAACTGAGATTGTTCTGTCATTTTGGGGATTCTATCCAAGTACTGCTTTTCCTACTCTTTTATTGACTATGAAGTCTACTCCATTTCTTCTGAGGGATGCTTGCCCACAGTAGTATACCTGATGGTCATCTGAATTAAATTCACCTATTCCTGTCCATTTTAGTTCACTGCTTCCCAAGATGTCGATGTTCAGTCTTGTCATCTCATGTTTGACCACATCTGACTTACCTTAATTCATAGATCCTACATTCCAGGTTCCTATGGAGTATAGATCTTTACAGCATCGGACTTTCCTTTCACCACCAGATACATCCACAACTGAGTGTCCTTTTGGCTTTGACCCAGCCACTTCATTCTTTCTGGAGCTACTCCTCTGCTCTTCCCCAGTAGCACATTGGACACATTCCAGCCTGAGGGGCTCATCTTCTGGCATCATATCTCTTTGCCTGTTGATACTGTCCATGGGGTTTTCATGGTGAGGATACTGGAGTGCATTGCCATTTCCTTCTCCAGTGCATAAACTTTAGTCAGAGCTCCCTGGTATGACCTGTCCGTCTTGGGTGCCCCTGCACGGCATAGCGCAGAGTTCATTGAGTTATGCAAGCCCCTTCACCACAGCAAGGCAGTGATCAATGAAAGGGTGTTGCAAGTAGTAATGCTCAAACAATTTGTCTGGCCTGCATTTGAAGTGAACCAGCTTGATTTGCACCATTAGTACTATCATGCAGATAGGAAGGGCAGCAGCCTTCTGGGATTCAAGCAGTGTTCTTTCCTGGTTCTATCCAGAAACACCCGTGGAACCTAGAACTTCTCCCTTGTGCTTGGGCACTTTGTAATGGCTACCATCTACTTGAGGATTTTGTAAAGCAGTGCATCAACATGCATCTAAGATACACATTTGAAGATACGGTTTAGTTAAAAATGTGAACTTTGAGAGCAAATGGGTTCAAAATTCATTTTTAAATACACATTTGAATATGATTTTATGCAGATCTTTTAAAAATAGATAATACGGGAACACAGTGGTATGGGCTTGTAAAATACCACAAAGTTTGAAATGGTTTCTTTGCACCTTTCTTTTTCTTTTACTGAAAGTTCTGTATTCACCACAACCAGCTCTGGAGTGCATACCTACTACACTGAAAATTAAATTTGGCTTATCCCTGCTACCAGAACAATGATATCTGTAGCAGCAAGGACTGTTTTGTCTTCTCGCAGTATTTACTAATTTACTTATACAAAGTAGTTATGTACTGAAAGGAAAACAAAAGCCAACAGACAAAAATTCTCAGGGTGGAATTATCACCTCTAAAACAATTTAAATAATTAGGATATTAATAACTTACAAGAATAAAGCTACAAAGACTGAATAAAATGTAGCAGATAACTAGACTAGAGACAACCTCCCCTTCAGCTAATAGTTTTGGGGAGCATTCCTATGGCCTTTTGAGGTTGTCCAAGGGCAGTGCAATTATTTGAAGTTCCAGCTCCAAGATCCTATGATGTCAGAACTGGGACTCTGAAGAACAAGTCATGAGGAAAATCATGCCAACTACCTCCTTTGAGGTCACAAATGGGCCTCAAAAGGTAGTAAAAGGGGCATGCCAGTGAGCAGGGAGGGCAGGAAAATGCATGTGGATTCCTATAGGTGCTCTGGCATCTGTCTCTCCCACCCCTGGCACTTTACCTAGATAAAATTAGGGTGAGAGCTGCAGAAGTAATCGCGATCATCACCAACACACCTCACCCAAGGCATGCTCGTAGGATGCAAGAAAATCTCCAGGGTCAGAGGCTTATACGCATCATAGGCAGCAGTAAAAGGATTGTGCCTTTTAAGTCCTAGGAGGCAAAAAGACGCTGCCTGGTATTGTCATGGATGTGGCAGAATTTTTTACTTGTGAACTCTAGTGTTGCTGTTTTTCATTAGGGTACAGTAGAGCAGAGTAGAATAGGGCAAATGGTTCAGTACTGCAATTCTATAACTAGCATTGGTGGGGTCAGATGTATTTTCTCTTGCGGCTATTGCTGAGCTCTTACATCAATTTTTAAACAACCCGGTGACTTTGCAGTGGATTTGGCAAGTCAGAGTTATTACCATTCAGAGCAGGATACCATGCCTAATCTTGATTCTAAAATGTGGTGCAACTCAGCACTGATGGGAATAAGGAAATGGATTAATCATTTGGGATAATCAAGGTAGTTTACATGAAATTAT
This sequence comes from Varanus komodoensis, assembly GCF_004798865.1. Lineage (NCBI taxonomy): Eukaryota > Metazoa > Chordata > Lepidosauria > Squamata > Varanidae > Varanus > Varanus komodoensis. The sequence continues at coordinate 1,797,828 of NW_025335505.1, read as the reverse complement.
TTTTAGATTGGCTCAAAAAATCTATTCGTCTGTGTGATGGATTGGTGGGGCTCGCCATCTCCTACTCAGTAGCCAGCCAAGGAGAATGTGCCATGGGGAGCAGAGAGACAACGAAGCCAGTGTCTGAAGTGGCAAGTCCTTTGACAGTGGGATGTTGGGTTGGGGAGATGTGCGTGCACCTCAGCACTGAGCACCCAGGTGTGCAGGTGCTTTCAGGAGGGTTAACTCCTGAGGGAGAGGTCAGAGGCAGTGCAGTGCTGGAGGGATAAAAAGGAGAGTAAGGAAAGGGATGAGAAGGTGGATGTGGAATGGAGAGTGAGAGGGAAGCAGCAGCAGGAAGACAGAAGCAGTAGAACAATGGGACTCGGGGGCAGGAAAGGTGCTTAACACCCACACTCTGGGGCAGGGGCAGGGGCAGGTGCCTAAGGGTGGGCACACCTCACCTCACTTCACCCCCCCCCATCTTGGAAGAGGAGTGCCTGTGTGGAGAAGGAACAGCCTGTTGGGCGTTGGTGAAGAGGCGAGGAATTGTCCTGCTGTGTGTGTGCACAGGAAGGCACCACCAGAGAAGGGCATTGCCAGTGCGAAAGCTGGGGCTCTGGAGAAACTGACTGCAGCCCCTGGAATCCTTGGTGAATGGTGGGGAAGATGCTGCTCCTTGCCCTAGGTGGGACTGTAAGGAGCATGTCTGAAGTGAGAGAGACAGCTTCCTTTTCAGCTAAGCCCCTGCAAGAAGTGGCCAGGTGTCCCTGCAGTTTCAGTATTACAAGTATTACATAAAAGGCATTGCACTGCGGACTAAGACTCTTTGTGACGATGGAAGCGATGGGGTGGGGTGGGGTGGGGTGGGGATTTATGTACCCCTCCCTCCTGACACAATCACACTCTGTTCTTCCTAATTCAGAGTAGAGCTACTGACCTTTCATGGCCTGAACAGCTTGAATCACCGATATAGTATGTTGATACTTTCTGTTCCAAGACAAGGGCCAGTACAGTGTGCTTTCCGTAGCTGAAGAAAGGATGAGAAGAAGGTGAGTTGTGGTGATGGCAGTTGTTGTATGTCCTCACTTTTGAGCCCCTCCCCTCTCAGAGAAATCAACCAGGCTGACTCGCAGCATTTAGAAAACTTTTTAAAGATGATGCTGTTCATATGGGTCAGCTGGTGTCTGGAATGGTGTCAGAGATGGCTTTTCATGATATGTATGCAATTTAGTGACCCTTGTCAGGAAATCCTGGAAGAGCAGCTGCAAGAATGCACGCTCAGATCCACAGAGAGATGCATTTGTCTCAAACCTGAGCAGTTTTATTGGTGAGAACAACCCCAGTAAACCCCTCTGCAGAGTACAAACATAGAACAGTGCCGCCAGGTAGAGGTATGCCCACCAACTGCAAATTTCCAGAATATATACAGAGTGTTTATAGGTTTCTAGTCATGTACACAGGAACAGGGAATATGATGGGGAAAGAATGGGCACATACGCTCAGATAATGTATTTAGGGACAGAACAATATGAGAAAACTGCAGAGGGACTATGACATAGTGATACTGTAAATACCAGTGACTAGCACAGTATTGACATGGCAAATAGTAAGGCACGTGAATCATAACAGATCCTGGGTGTGGATTTTGACTTGCAAGAGCAGGTGATTTCATAGGAACAGGAAAGTCTAGTCAGGGATAGTTGCTGTAGTCCAGCAGATAAGGGAATGCAAAGCCACAATGCATGAAGTGTATTTAACAAGTTTAACTTTACAACTAAATGTAGAAGCTACCTCAGATGAGCAGAGTGTCTTCGTCTCTTAAAGGAACAGAGGAATAATAAATCCTCAGGGAAGAGGAGCCAGGCTGAGAGTTCTGTTTCTTTCTGGGCAAGAGGAGCAGGGACACTGTGAGTCCGATTTTATATCACGAAGGCACATATAAGCAACCTTTCTCTAGAAAGATTTATTTGGATTTTCCAGATAAAGGTTTCCAAAAATTTGTTTGGATTATTTGGATTTTCCCAACACCCTCTTGCAGTAACAGATGGTTTTCTATTACTGAGAAGCGCCCCATGCTGTCGGAGCGCTTGCAGCAATGAGGCTGCTCCAGCATCAACCAATGTCACCATGAGTGCTTGCCAGGTGAGGGGAAAACACTGCTGGTTTGCCAACAAACGTCAGTGGGGTGCGGTGTAAGGGGTGGTATACAAATAGCACCCAGTGAATGAGTAGTGACTAGGACTAGGATACATTTGTATGGAATAGGCTGCTGCCAGAAGTCTGTTAGCAACATCCTTCCTCTTCAGAGCTTGAGAGAGTCAAACCCAAAGCTGCATTTTAGTTTCTGCCTTATTTGACAAGCCTGGTAATATGACACAGAGTCAGCAAGCTGCATCTTGCTCAAAGTGCTCTGTGCATCCCTTGATTATTGCACTCATCTGAGTATGAAATGTAACATGAAAACACGGGCTTTTCTTTTTTCCCCTCAAGCCCTTTTATTCTTCGTTAAGTTGGGTTCATGGAAGGTTCAGTCTCCACACAGGTACACGAATGCCTTTCTTCAGACTTGTACCAATTTGTGATCCACCAAGCTGAACATAACCCAGCAGCTCAGCACTGAAGGCAGAGCCCACTGGGATACTAGATAATTCACCTTTTTTTCTATCTGCCCAGGATTGTCAAACACCTAGGACTAGATGGCTAGACTAGATGGCCCGGGAGGCTCCTTCTGACTCACTCTGTTTCTAGGTTTCTCTAGCTTGGTGGGTTACAAGGTGTGTATGCCTGATCTACTTCAAGTCAGGCAGGGGTGTGAAAGATGATTTCCAGAATGAGGGACAAACTGGTCCTGGGAAAATATGATAGAGCTACATGCCAGCAATGGGCAGACACCTCACTGCTGGCATGTGGTCGCTCATACGATGGCTGCACTAGGCAACATGACAAGGTATAGTTTTGTTTTGTTTTTTGTTTTACCATTGTCGGTCTGTTGTGCTGTGTGATTCCTGCAATGTTATTTAACTATGGTAAGTTTGGTCTTAAACCATCGCTTCTTATTATGATTTCTGTTATATGGTTTCTCTGTAGCACTATGACTTTTTGCATTCTGAATTCAGAATCCTGGTTTCTATGGCCCAGCTATGCAACTACCACAGAGTACTTTGGAAAGAAGGGCAAATGTAGGAGCCACTCCAGCCATTCAGCCTCTATGTGTGGATGAACGAGGAATAGGCAGGCAACATAGGCAGGGAGCAATGCACCTTGGGATTGAATTTCACTCCAATGGGATACATCACAACAATGGAAGAACTGAACAGGGAGGACAGAAACAATGATAAAGTAGAAACCACTTGACCAACTGTCTGGTTGCTAATGGTGGACCCCCCCTCCCCATTGGTAACAATAGTAACACAGGTTGCTTGTTGTGTGAATGTAACAACTCACTCACTACCTACTTTAGGTTAACTCTTTCTCCAGTAGCAACACCTCTTAGTGAAGTAAAAGAAGGGGTGTGGATCTTCCTCTTTTGGGTTCCTCGAGTAGCTTTCAGATTAAAGCAGGGGTATCCAAACTTAACCAGATTCCCAAAGGGGAGGGAATTAAAAGACAAGCAAAACAGAAGTCAGTGAGGCCTCTGAAGGATGAATGGGCCCTAAACTGCCATAAAGCATATAAGGCATATGGATTTGTAATTCAGTGGCAGATTTCCAAAAATGCTTTAGTTACTTTCCTGCAAAAAGAGATGCATGGACCAAAGTGATGGTGTATTATATACTCCCTGTGTAACATGGAACTTCGTGTGAGGAATGCATATTCACAAGTCAGAAATATAGTTTGTCTTCCTGCCCAGTCCCATATTTCACTCTGAACTGAAATCTGCCTGACACCTGCCTGGCATATGCTATACACCAAAGGGGAGAGTACAGCCATTTGATAAAGTTGCACATAGTTAAGTCTCTTTCCTTGCATAATCTAAGGCCCTGACTGTAAAATATCAGCTGCGTATTTAACTGCAGATAGTATCCACTAATGTATGTTATATAGTATGATAAAACAGCCCACCTTGTTCCTGCTTTGAGCAATGAGTAAGAAATGATAGCGTGATGCCCTTAGTGTTTGGAATTTCCATACAATAATGACTCATATAAATATAATGCCAGTCATGCAACAACTTGAATTCTCAGTCCACCCTCTCCACATATCCACAGTGAGTAGTGGGAAAGGAAAATGTGTTCTTAAAAGTGAACATTTAAGCACCTTTCTTTTCTTAAATTTCCCTTCACAAAGCTTATAGTAGCACTGCTTAAATATACGTAGATGGGAAGTTTGATGGATGGCTTTCCAAAGCGGAGAGTACAAACAAGAATTTGTTGTGAAACAGACTTGCTGTTAGTTGTTTTTGATGGTTTACAGCATATACAGTGCAATGCTATAGATGACTACTCAGAGGTCATGAGACTTCTTCCAAGGTAGGTGGGTAGAGGTTAAGCTGATAGCAATGTCTGATATAGCTTATTCAGAAGTATGTCCTACTGTATTCAGTGAGGCTTTCTTCCAGATTGTGACATTTTAAACAATCATTTGATCAAAAGTTATACAGTTAATCTTGATCATTTCTTTGATCAGATGACATGGCAATTCCATATAGCTGATGTGGGTATAACAGGAGGAGTACAATAAACAGCTGAGCTCTTGCTTTTGACTACATTCCCTTTTCAGAAGGTTTAAAACCCACAGTTCAGAAAGTGGGGCTTTGAAAAATTGCTCTAGTGCTTTGCAGTTCAAAAGCAGGTTCTGATTCAGAGACAGGAGACTGATTTCACTCTGAAGGCCAAATTCAGTTTTGGAAAAGCTGCTGCGAATACATTCCAGGTGTGGGTAGCACTAAAGGGCAGAAGGAAGGGGCAAAAAAAAAAAAAAAATTACAACAATATCTGAATATTTTAACTTAAAAGTTGTTTCTCCCTCCCTCCCCCCATCTACACACACACACACAGAGTGGAGGGGAAGCCACTTCCTCTTATACTTGGCCATTGCTTAGGAAGGAAGTTGAACTGAAAGAAAGCCCACCAATATTCACAGAAAGAAGTTTATGCAACTGTACTCCACGTCACATGCAGCTGTGCGAAGGACACGGCACGTGATGCAAAAGAGGAAAACCACTTGCATAGTGGTTCCATGGGGCTCAGTGCCTAGTGAGCGCTGCACAGATGCTGAGCATGCCTGCCAGGAAATTGGACATCCCTAGTTGGGGGAAAGGGATGTATCTGGAAGGCAAAATTGGGATCTTGTAGTATCTGGATTTGCCTCCAGGTCTAATTGGACACACCCTCTGAAGCCGTGAAACTTTTTAGCTTTGAGATGAAGAGACAAGAAAACTCTGCAGCCCCTGAGCCATCTCCTATTCAATCCTTCAAAAGAATGCCCCATCAGGAGTCATAGGCTGAGAAGAGTTGTCTTGTCGTTGACAATTGCTAAAATATTATGGGTGGAATGGAGCTTGTCCTTTTCCATAACTCTTTTATAGCCTAGCCATATCCATGCATATAAAAATAACCATTGCTTAATATTCATTGTTACCACACTGCTTGTACTCAAAGGCAATTCATTTCACAACATCTTTTGTACCAGCATAATTCTCAATAATGTAAGGTCACCACGAGGGTCACCTGAATTTCTTTTTCCTTCCCATACATCTGCTCCTCTGGGGATCATCTGCTCACTATGCCAGGACCTGGGGAGTCACTACTAATTAAATACAATGCTTATGAGATTCCTGCTGACTTGGTGTAATGCATCTCATTGAATCTTATTAATTTAGCAAGCATCCAAAGTGAAACTTCATTGTGCTAATCTGGATCTGGAATATGGTTGTCTGTATTTAAAAAAAGCCTGAGAAATCCCAGCTTTTCTTGGTGGGGGTGAGGGGGCATCTCCCAGAGATGCACAGAACTGTTGGTTTTGATTTATCTCAGTTATTTACTTTTCCAGTTTTAAGTTATGTTTCTCTCAAACTTTGAGAACTTATCCAGTCTTAAATTGGATTGTATGCTCAAATTTTGATCTTTATTAATGTTTCCATGGAAATTTGTAACATTTTTGTGCATATTGTTTGCACAAAACCCCCAATTTATCATTCATCTCATATTACTGCTGAATATATAGTTTTGTCACTAGTATTCCTAATATAATGAATACTTGAATGCTATTTTCTTTAATATATAACTTTGCATGCATTTTTATTGGAGAACATCAGTGTGAAATTCTGAAAAGATTGCATTTCAAAGGATAACTAAGGTTTGCATAGGTGTTCAAAAGTGTGAAATTATGTAAGTTCCCACTAAAATGTGAAATGACTGATCTTTGTCACAGAATATCAGAATCATAGAACAGTAGAGCTGGAACGGGCCGGAACACCATTGGGTCCAATGCCCTGCTATTGCAGGACACTAAGTTACACCATCCCATTCAGATTCTTGTCCAGACGCTTTCTGAATGTGTCCAGCAAGAGATGGCCCATTGCTTCCCTAAGTAATACTTTCCATTGTTGCCCTGCTCTGGCAGTGAGGAAATTCTTCCTGGTGTCTAGTCTAAATCTGGTTTCTTTTAAGTCCATTATTCTGTGTCCTGCACTCTGGAATGGAAGAAAAGAGATGCTATCCTTCCTCTTTATCCTTCATTTCAGGTACTTGTGGAGTGCTATCATATTACCCTTCAGCCTTCTCTTCTTGAGGCTGAACATGCCAAGTTCTCTCAATCTTTCCTCATAGGGCTTTGCCTCCAGTCCCTGTATCATCCTTGTTACCCTCTTCTGTAGCTTCTAGCTTTTCTGCATCTTTTTAAAACTTAGGTGCCCATAACTGGATTCAGTAGTTCAGGTGAGGTCTGACTCATGCTGAGTATAGGTGAACTAGTACTTCATCTATTTTGGGAGTGATACTTTTGTCAATGCAGTCCAAAATAGCATTTCCCTTTTTTGCAGCTGCATCACATTGTTGGCTCATATTTAGTTTGCGATCTATAAGAACCCCAAAATCCTTCTCATCTGCAGTATTGTTGAGCCAGGTGTTTGCCATTCTGTAGCGATGCATTTGGTCTCTTGTTTCTAAGTGGAGTATTTGGCATTTGTCCCTATTAAATTTCATTCTATTGTTCTCTGCCCAGTGTTCTAACCTATCAAGATCACCCTGTATCTTATCTCTGTCTTCCAGGGAATTTGCTATTCTATCCAGCTTTCTGTCATCTGCAAATTTATTTTTCTTTCCTTCTACTTCCTCATCTAAATCATTAATAAAAATGTTGAAGAGCACTGGTCCCAGGACAGAGCCCTGCGGTACCCCACCTGTCACCTCTCCCTAGCCTGACAATGTCAGCATTGCTGAGTGCTCTTGGAGTCCGATTTTGGAACCAACTGTGGATCCACCCAATGATTGCAGCTTTTAGCCCACTTTTTTGCTACTTTCTTTATCAGGATGTTGTGGGGCACTTTGTCAAAGGCTTTGCTGAAGTCTAGAGAGATTATGTCCATCCCTGTGCTCTCCATTATTCAACATTTTTCCTGAAAAATTGTTGAGATGTACAATAACCTTCTGGGGAAAACTGCTCTATTAGTCAGCTTCAGATGTCCTCCAAAATGCCAGGGTGCCATAGATTTCACACATATTTCCTATTATTATCAAAATGGTCAATTTTTTAATCACCTGTCCAGAATAAAGAAATATTCCCCCTAGTCTTATCAGATGGAACTAACCAAATCTATTGTCAATCAAGTGCACCGCAGGATACACCACTAAACATACCACAAAATGCCATCTTGCTATTGCTGTATAATATGATCAGATACAGCAAGATACTTTCTGCATGTCTTTAAAAGTTTGTAGGACTGTAAGGGCAAATAAACAAAATAGTTAATGCATGCATACATACATAATCACAAAAAGAAATATAATATATATTCTACAGCCTACACCAGTTGTGGCTGTTGCACTCCAGTTGTGTTGGACTATAGGATATTAATCTGGCTGAGGATTATGGGATCTGAAGGCCATAAGGGAGTGCTTTGGCAGTGTTGTATCAGTGAGCGTGTGCTCATTAGTAATGTAGATCAGTATGAAGAGAAGCAAAGGGGCTGAAGAATGCTGCAGTTGCTCCACTCTGGAATTAACTTTAGACGTTTTCTTTGGGTTTCTCTACATAAGACATTTATTGTGTGTTATACTTCCCCACTCATGGAAGTTTGCAAGAACTTTTCATGATATCGCCATTCGTTCAAGGTCTTTCACAGCTCATCCCCACCCACACAAAGTGAGGAAAGTCTAATATTTTCTTAAGCAGCACCAATATACTCTATGGAAGCATTGTATGATTTCACAGTTCCATTCTATACCATATCTGCACTTTGAATTGTGTAATGGATGATGATAACACCTCCCTATGAGCAGAGACTGAGAGAACTGGGCATGTTCAGCCTTGAGAAGACTGAGGGGGAACATAATATCACTTTATAAGTTCCTAAAAGGCTGTCACAAAGAGGAAGGTCAAGGTCTCTTCTCAATGATACCTGAGTGTAGACACGGAATAATCAATTCAAGTTGCAACAACCCAGATTTAGGATGGACATCAGGAAAAGCTTCCTCACTCACTGTCAGAGTGGAACCAGTTGCCTAGAGATGTCGTGGGCTCTCCCATACGAGAGACTTTCAAAAAGAAACTGTACAACTATCTGAGTGTGAGGGTCTAAATTGGTGTCCTGCAACAGCAGGGGTTGGACCCAATGGCCTTTCAAATTTGCTTTTCTATGATTCTACAGTTCCATGATTCTATGTAGGAACATGCAGAATGGCTGAGAGGGAAGCCCATGAGAAAAAGCCTCATGTGAAGGATGTGCTAACCCTCCCCATTAAGAAACTGGAATAAACCTTGGGAAAGCACTGAGTTAAACATCTCAGGAGAAATAAAACACAATACAATAAAGGAACAACATGGGGGATATTATAAGTCTTGTATCTGTCTTGAAACAATTTCTCAGTCTTTCAGTGAGTTGGCAATAGGGGTGCGGGGTTGAACGCAATCCAAACATTGGGAAAAGAATGTTGATACTTGGATAGGCTGCAAACTTCAGATATGGGAGGTTTTGCAATTATACAAAGTAGTCTGGTGATCTTTCCATCTTTTGCTCTTGCTTGTCCAACATTAAGGAAAGGCAAAGCATTTTCCTATATGTATTTCTGCTTCACTGACTATGCTAAGGCCTTTGAATGTGAATCACAACAAATGGTTGCAAATTCTTGAAGAGATGGGAGTAACCTGCATGCAGCTCAAGAAGCAACAGTGAGAACTGGACATGGAACAACTGATTGGTTCAAAATTAGGAAAGGAGTACAGGCTGCATATTGTCCACCTGCTTATTTAACTTATATGCAGAGCACATCATGTGAAAGGTGGGGTTAGATGAATCACAAGCCAGAATTAAGATTGCCAGGAGAAATTTCAAGAACCTCAGATATGCAGATGATGCCACTCTAATGGCAGAGAGTGAAGAGGAACTAAAGAACCTCTTGATGCAGGTGAAAGAGGAGAGTGCTAAAGTTCACTTGAAACTCAACATTAAGAAAATGAAGATAATGGTGTCTGGTCCTATTGCTTCCTGGCAAATACAAGGGGAAGAAATGGAAGTAGTTACAGACTCAAAGATCGCTGCAGACGGTGACTGCAGCCAAGAAATTAAAAGACTCTTGCTCCTTGGGAGGAAAGCTATGGCAAATCTAGGCAATGTTCTAAAAAGCAGAGAGATCACCCTGCCAACAAAAGTTTGTATAGTCAAGGCCAGGTGTCCTCAAACTTTTTAAACAGGGGACCAGTTCACTGCCCCTCAGACTGTTGTGGGGGGGCAGACTATAGTTTGAAAAAATATGAACAAATTCCTATGCACACTGCACATTAAAAAATGTTTGCTCTGCTCGCTCGGGCTGCAGCAGAAGCCCAAGATCATGCCATGCCATCCACTGAAAGGGAGAGCACAACATGAGGGGGAGCCATGAGGGCATGCTCACCTTGCCTGAGGCCTTCCGGGCTCTTTGCTCCCACCTGCTTCTGAGCCAGAGGAAGGTCCCCATGCAGGCGCTTGCCTGGCTCCAGGAGGGGGAGGAGGAGCAGAAGGAGAGGCAGGTACGCGATGGCTCTCCTGGCCATGAGAGGGCCACAAGGAGGGAGGTAATGACTTCTTTCCACAGGCTGAAGCAAGGGGAAGTGAGGGACAGGGCCACAGCTGGCTTAGTGGTGTGCCTCCTGCCTCTCCCCACTGCGGGAGGAAGAAGCATGGCAGCTGCTTGATGGCAGTGGAGACTTGCCCTGAGAAGGCCATGACAGAGGTGCAGGAGCCATGGACCCGCTCCTGCTCAGCCTCGGCCCATTCGCCCCAGAGCTCAGCAAGATGGCCACGGCTTGGCCCACAGCCTGGGGATGTGGCTCATATAGTTAAATATATATTTTAAAAGTTATATTTTTCTTAACTTCTATCTTTTTTTAGTGTCTTCCTCTCTCTCTCTTTCTCTCCCCACCACCCTCCTCTCTTCTGTATTCCTGCTCTGTATTCGGAGCCAACACATGTGTGCAATAGGGGGAAGAGCTGGCCCACACACAATTGAAGGTAGCTGTTACAATTTGGTGTGTGCGCTGGCTCTCTGCTAGACTCCAAAACTGAAAGAGTTTCAGAGAATGGTGGCACTGGCTCAGATCTTTCCAACTAGTTCAGAGACTGTTTTCTCTGAACAAGTCAGAAAGCTCTGAGGAGGGCTGGGTAAATGACCTTGACAGGCCGTTTCTGGGGCTGTAGTTTGAGGACCCATGGTCAAGGTTATAGTTTTCTCAGTTGCAATGTATGGCTGTGAGAGCTCAACCATAAGAGGCTGAGTGCTGAAGAATGGACACTTTTGAATTGTGGTGCTGGAGAAGACTCCTGAGAGTCCCTTGATGTGCAAAGAGATCAAATCAGTCAACCCATACGGAAATCAACCCTGACTGCTCTTTAGAAGGACCGATCCTGAAGATGAAGCTCAAATACTTTGGCCACCCAATGAGAAGGAAGGACTCAATGGAAAAGACCCTGATGCTGGGAAGGATTGAAGGCAAAAGGAGCAGGGCATGGCAGAGGATGAGAGGGCTGGATGGAGTCACTGGGGCAGTGGGCATTGGGTTGGGTGAACTCCAGGGGATGGCGGAGAAGAGCCTGGTGTGCTATGGTCCATGGGGTTCTGATGGGTCGGGCATGACTTTGTGACTGAACAACAACAAAGGTATCTCTCCCCCATACAATACTGCTAGGAAGTGCATTACATCATTGCAAAGCAGTGTTACCATTGCCATTCCTAAGGGATTTAGAAAGCTACCAGCTGCTGAGTCCAGCAAGTTGCCTTTCTTTCAAGATAAAAATGAATAAAAAATGGTAAGGCCATGAAGCAAGCCCAAAGTGTTATGATACTTCATGGTACCCAAGTCTTTATAGGTACAAGATACAAGAAAATGGGAAAGGGAGCCGCATGAAGCCCTAGGAAATGTATTCATCCCCCAGTGGATTAGAAAGGTCCCTATGCCCACCACTGGATCAGTAAGCTTTTCCTTGCATAATATCTCAACAGACAAAATATTTGAAGATTGGTTTCCTAAAAAAAAAAAAAAAGCGGGGGCAGGGAAGAGACCAAAGAGTTGAATAACATTGTGTTCTTTATTTTGGCACAATCAGATCTTATTTCTAGCATTATTCCCTCTTTTTAGCTATGCACTCCATGGAAGGTTGTCCACCAACTATAGGCATTGAAATATCTTGATCTAAAGCTGAAAGCTATATTTGCCTAATATATTTTCACCATCTCTCTTAACTAATCTCACCATAGTGCTCCCTGCATATTTTCAGCAATTAATTCCAAATATGAGTTGGCTTGGTCTTCTGTGGGGTTTTGTTGTCCTACAGCACATGTAGGATAGCATTGATATTATAGTAGGATAGTACTGTGGGATAGTAGGATAGTATTGATAGTATTAAAGTGGTGGGTGGCATATGGTGGGCACCCTTTGGACTAGGCTGGAAAAGGTAACTTTAGCAAAAATTTATATCCAAGGTTTTGGAAAGTTTGTTTAATTAACTCATCAAAATTCAGGTTAGCAGAAAGTTCATAGTTTCATTAGACTATGCTAATGCTTCCCTGATGAAGGTCAAAGGCTCACCAAGTGAGAATGTAACATTTGACAGCTTTGAATCTATTCATGATTTAGGAGATTTTGCCTTGCATTACATTCCTGAGTTAAGGCTCACTCTAGTATGCATTTACATCTTGGGAGTTTCAGGCAGGTGTTAGCTCTTTTCAGTTAGACTGGGGCAACGTTTCAATTCCATCCTTACATCCATTTTTTAAAACCAAATTTTCAAAGATAGGAAATAGCTGGCAACAGAAATCAGCTGTTTGGCATGTAGTCTATTGGAACCAAACTGCAAATAATGAGGCTGTGTAAAACTCCCAGGGGGACTGTACAAGTATCTCTGAGTGATTGTTTGCAATCTCCTCCTTTGTGTCCACTTTGGAGATGATAAAAATATGCACTAATGGAAATTGATAGGGTCATGTTTGTGTTTTACTGCTATTTTCCAGTTCAGTTCTTTTATTAGTTCTTTAGTAAATGGCTTATGATTTGTTCTAACAAAAATCAATCAGGTTCTGCCTTCTTTAAAAGTGAAGAGCTTGACAGAGGTGTTAGTGCAGGAGCGGCCAACTGTTTTCTATCTAAGGTCAAAGATTATTTTCACGGGGCTTTACAAGGTTGGTGGATGGAGCCAGAGCAAGCAGTAGACAAGACCAGAGAAACTGCACGTTATTTATTTCTTTGGCTCATCACCACCCTGTACTTTCTTCCTCACTTCTCCATTTTAGAACCAAAGGAGACTCATTTTCTATACTTTCAGTAGAGCAAGTTTTCAACATCTGGGGTGTGGGTGACTGACTAGCACCAGGATCTAGTTCAGATTAGGTCACTAGTGCATGGGAAAAGAATGGAAGCCTCTCCTACCGCCTATGTTAGGGTTCCAATCTTCTGTAGAGTATCTACAACTACATCTTGAAGTTTGGCCTCCTTCTGAACATCAGAAAGATGAAGATCTTGCCAACTGCTCAAGATGAAGTCATCAAAATAGCCGTTGATAATGTGGAAATTGAACTTGTAGAGGAATTCACTTTCCTGGGGTCACTGAGTACTCACGGTGGTGAATGCAGCCCAGAAATAAAGCAACAAATTTCACTAGTTTGTATGGCAATGACAGGCATGAATTGAGTGCAGAGAAACATAAACATCAGCTTGGCAACCAAGTGTAGATTGGTCAGAGTGATCATTTTTCCTATAGCAACCTACGGTTGTTAAAGTCAGACAGTGAAGAAGTTAGACAAGAGGAAAATTGACTCATTTGAACTGTGATGTTGGTGGAGGTTCCTGCGCATTCCAGCAGGAGTCACGGACAAGTAGGTGCTGGAGCACATTAAACCAGATGCATCCCTGGATGGCAAGATAACAAAGCTAAGACTCTCATATTTTGGTCACGTGATCAAGCTCATTAGAAAAAGATATAATTCTTGGGATGCTCATCAGCAAGAGAAAACCAGGTCACCAAAGAGTGAGGTGGTTAGACCCCATCGAAGAGAATGTGGGCCAGAGCATAGTTCAGCTAAAGACCTGGCATGAAATTGAAAAGTGTGGCGAGGCTCGGCCCATAGGATCACTAATAGTTGGACATGACAGAATAGCTGAACAGCAACCCCTTGAAACTGATGTGCACTTTGACTCTTAAGATGCTTAAGAAAAACCTTGAATGTTGCCTTCTGCTGATTTTGGACCTTCAGCAACTAGTTAAGTACTGTCCATAGTGTTAACAGTGGGCTCTCCATGGTTTCAAGGCAGGAATTTTTCCAGTCTCATCTGAAGTAGGGAGGTCAACAAAATCTTCTATGGAATGCAGTGGGTTCAAATGTGAAGAATTTTCCTGCAGATTCCACGGCTGACCAGTTTTTCACAAGTCACATAGATTCTGGAGACTTGAAGATTGATTTTAGTTTATGTATTTTTATGCTAATTCATTTGCAGGAAAACTATGCAAAATAGATCAAAATTTTCTTTTCCTCCCATAGGCCAGAATATTTTAAGTAAAGCCAGGTGCTTGCTGGAAATCCAGTAAATAGTGCGGGAGGATTTTAGGGTTGTATTTGCTTGTTTACAATTCACAGGGACACCCTATGTATTTGTGGCATGTGCTAATATGCTATATTAACAGCACGAGGACAGGGCTTTCAGGGCCCAGATGAATTTGGCCAGTGCATGAGGTCCGTTTCCCCCTGCCCCAACAAGCTTCTACTTCAAGAGAAAAATAACTGACTAGGGCTGGTGGCATCACCATAAACATGAACATAATTTTTCCAACATTAACAAAATAAATGGCAAAAATTGTTTCTGTCTGCCATTTTTCCTTAATGATTATAACCACTTCTTAGACATCTAAACACAGTATGCAGGGTGGATGGAACCCCTCAGGCATGAATCTATAGCACAGTTAATTGGGTGGCAGACTGGCCTTCAATGCTGGCAATAAAAGTCTATTGACTTAATAATTCCATAATTAAACAATGAGGTCTTAATATGGGTGATCACATTCTTAGTTTGTCAAGCTGAGAAGAGTCTCCCTGTCAAAACATTCTGCACAGAGTCAAGCCTTTGATACATCTGTCAAGTTATACCCCTAATTCAACTGGGCAGAAGACAATTAGTACTAAGCAGTGCATATGATGGTTCCATGGCCTGGCTCAGGTGGCTATGCATTAACTAATACTAATAATTATCTCTAAAAATCTCTACATTCAAGGAATTCTGAAAGGCAAACTCCAGAGGAGAAATCTTTTAATGCCCAAATCTTTGCTTTTTAAAAGATGCTTTCTGTCCATAAATTTAAACACTATTTTTTCCAATTGAACATCAAAAACAGGTGTAGTTACAGGCAGCTGCAGCTGCTCTCTGGCTACCAGAACCAAAGGAAGGGAATTCTGCAAGCTGCAATTCACCCAGCCCAACCAAGCACACTTCAGAAATATTCGACTACAAATCCCAGCATCCTCAGACATAATAGGCACAATGCAGCTGGAAAGTTGCCTTTAATAATCCTGTTATGACCAGTTAGGCTGAGAAATATTGACTGGCCAGAAGTTACCGCAAGTATGTTAATATTAAGTGGGTCTCCACAATGCTTGTCTGTTAATTCTAGTTTCTGCGGCATACTGATATTTAGCATGCATAGAATAGTGATACTTGGCCAGCCTTCCTCTAGTGGAATCACTGGAAGATATTCCTGATAGCCCCTCAGGGCTATCCCTGCTTTTGAGCTGAGCAGTAGGGTCAGTCAAGACAGGTCAGAAGGAGGAATATACGTAAAATTTGTTTCTCTTCATTTGTAATCAGGAATTATCCAGCATATACCTTTCAGACTAATCTTTGACTCAGGGTCAATCTGTGGTCCAAGACCATACATTTCTAAGACTGCAATGTGGTGCGTGAAACAAAACAATGAGCCAATTTTCAGAACGTATACACTTGAACATGTACATGAAAAATATATGCACAAAATCAATGCTTGCCTTTTGAAAAATATGTGCAAAAATACACACGGATTTTAATTTGGTAAAAATAAAAGCTCACGATCTGGTATGGACTGAAGTCAGAACAAGCTTCAGGCGAAATTGGAGTACTACCACAAGGTGGCATGTGGCATTCTCTGGGGAAGATAATCATGTTAGAGAAGGTCACAGACAGAAGAGGAAAGGAATGGATGGAATTCATACAGGGAGTCACAGCCTTGAATGTAGAAGTGCAGAATGCAGCTCTCATGGACAGGACATTTTGGAGGGCTTTCATTCATAGGATCATCAAGTTGGTGATGACTTGATGCTGCATAACAAAAACCAAAAGCTTAAGTTTTCCTTCTGGTGAATTCTGGAGAACTACCCCAAGCTTGAGTTTTGCTGACCTCTGCTAGTGATCCTGCTGTGGTCTTCATTGTGCCAATGCCCTTTGGTCATTGCAGTGTAGCAGAGAGGGAGGGAGGCAAGGCCAGAAAGGCCCAGGAGGGAACAGGGGGTGGGGCCAGTGGCCCCCGTGTCCCTTGTTTGTGTCCCTTAACTGCGGTCCAGACTGCCCGGGGACTCTCTTCCCCTAGGTCATTGTTTGTCTGTGTTATTTTACAACTGCTTATAATTATTTGTCTGGGAGAAATGGGTGAGTAAAGTCAGGAAAGGGGAGTGTAGGATAGACAAGGTGGGGGACTGACAAGGCAGGGGAAGAAGGTAGGAACTGTGAGGGGTGCCCTATGTCAGGCCAGGAGGTGGCCATGGTGGGAATCACAGGTGTTGCTGTCCGCTCTTACACCTGTGACATGTTAGCCCTTCTCGCTCAAGAGAGGCAGGGATACACTTGCCCCAAGTGCAAGCTGGTGCCCCTCCTAGAAAAGGAGGTGAGGAGTCTGAGGGCTGAGAGAGCTCTCCAGGCCACCTGGGAGCAGCCCCCCTCCAGACAGAAGCCTGAGGGAGGGGCAGAGGGAGAAACAGCCAGGGGGACATGGAGGCATGCCATCCACAGGACCCACATGTCACCATGCTGGCCTACTCCATTTCCTGGCACCAACCTGGAGCTGGGAAACAGGTTTTCTTTGTTTGGGGAGACTGGGACTGATGGCACTTGGGGGACAACCCTGTCCGAGAGCTTCAGCCTGAGTCCAGATGTGGCCAGGGGGCCACTGCAGCACAGGGGAGGGCCAAGGCATGGCAGAGAACTGGAGGGTGGTGTCAGTGGTCCCAATTTTCAAAAAGGGTATTAGAGGGGACATGGGGAAGTACAGACCTGTTAGCCTTACATCCATTCTAGGAAGAGCAATGGAAATGGCCATAATAGCAAGAGATCTAGTAACCCTAGATAGGGAATGGAGGTTGGCGGCCATGCAACACAGCTTCCACAAAATTGGTCCTGCCAGATAAACATTGTGGAATTCTATGGCAAGGTTTTGAGTTGGTTAGAGGGAGGGGATGTGGTGGATGTGGTGTACCTGGATTTCAGCAAGGCCTTTGACAAGGTGCCGCATGATATCCTGGTTGAGAAAATGAGAGGTTTCGGGATAGACCAATGTACTGTCTGATGGATTAAGGCATGATAGATGGACCAAAAGCAGAGAACTAATAGTGGGAAACCATCAGGATGGTGGCTGGTGATGAGCAGGGACCCTGAGGCTTTGTCCTGGGACTGATCCTGTTCAATCTTTTCATCGATGAGCTGGAAGAGGGGGTGACCAGTCTGCTGATCAAATTCTCAGATGATGCTAAAATGAGGGTGATGGCCATAACTGAGGAGCAGGTACTCATATCTAGAAGGATCTGGACAGACTATGGAAGTGGACGGGGAATAACATGATGGCATTCAATGCAGATAAGTGCAAGGTCTTAACCTTGGAGCATAGGTATGGTCATCATGAGTACAGGTTAGGGGACAAGTGGCTGGAGAGCAGCACTTTGAAAAGGATCTCAGGGAACTGGCTGACTAAAGGCTAAACATGAGCCAGCAGTGTGACATGGCAGCCAAGAGGGCAAACACCACCTATGGATGTATAGCCAGAAGCATGGCTTCTAGATCGAGAGAGGTAGTATTGCCACTCTATACAACTCTGGTGCACCTGCAACTGGGGTATTGTGTTCAGTTCTGGGCTCCACGGTATAGGAAGGATATAGCCAGGTTAGAATCAGTGTAGCTTAGGGTCACATGGATGGTGTCCAGATTGCAGGGAAAGCCCTATGAGGCGAGACTGAGGGAACTTGGTCTTTTCAGCCTGGGGAAGTGGAGACTCCGAGGGGATATACTGGTGACGTATAGGTGTGTGACGGGTGTCACATGGAGGTGAGTAGAGACCTGTTTTTCCCCTGCAGAGGAGGGCAGGATGAATTTCAGTGGAGCAAAGTTCAGGGAACCAAGGTTCAGTTTGCTTTCCAGGAAGTACTTATATCTACTGTCCTCAACATGCAGCAAAATACAGGATTTTTCGCTTTGGTGTGTTTTCATATTTGATCATTGGCATCATCTTATAAAGCAACTGGTTATTTTAGTGTGCAAACTGCACAAAGAAGGAAACTGTGCAGGTTGAAGGAAGGAGTGTTACATGTGTTGAACTTTATTTTAGTTTTGGTAGTGTTTGGATGATCACAGACAAGTATGTTGTCTTCTGGTTGTCTAACCATTCAACCATCTGTGCTCCTAAACAGGCAGAAAGAAACACTTTGACACCTGTTCTCTCTGTTGAGAACTCTATGTGTGTTTATAACAAATATACGCCATTTTGGATGTTTTTCCCATGTTCAATTTAATCATATTGTCTGGATGCAAGTCTGTTTTCCCCCCCTAAATGATTAGAAGTTGTGCAAAATTGTGTCAAGAATGAAGCCAACTATGCTACTTGATTAGATTCAAAAAGGTTGTTCACCTCCATTAAGGACTGCACAGATGTTTCCTTTTTATCTTTTATGCAAAACAGCTCACAGGTAATTGCCTTCTCTTCAGCTAAATATGGAAGTAAATTTGATAGAAGTGACCAGAGCACCAAAAGTATCACTTTGAAAAATTGTGATACTGAAATTCAGCATATTTCCATAAAAAGCTCCTTTTAAAAAACCTATTGGCTAGATTACCATACCATAAATTACCAACAGGCATTACCTGTAAGTAGAGATGGGTGAACACAATGCAATCTTGCTGCAGTCTTTTACACTTTTTTTCCTCATTGTGTGCATGCTAACAAAACCTTTTGTGTGTTTGTTTCCCTATTTCACAGTATTCTTTTCATGTTAGAGAGTGTCTGGATTTTCTGAAGGTATGGATGAGATAAATCCATATATATCCATATATATATGTCCATACCTATATATATATCCCCCCATTACCACAGGCTCTGGTTAGCTCACAAAAGATTAAAACCTATAATAATTCAAATTTAGACTAAAAGCAAGCATAAAACTAATCTGGGAACTAATCAGGGAAGGTCTGTCAGAAAAGGTTCATCTTTAACTCCCTCTTGAAATCAGCAATGTTTAAAAAAGTGAATTTCTCAAACATTCCTATACTATACTACTTCAGGATGTAGGGAAGGGATATCACATATTTTTATATTCTGCTAAATATATACACACAAAACACAAGTGACATAAAACCCAAGCTCCCATGTGACTCCAGTACTGTATCACCTTCATTGGTTACAAGTTGAGCTGCAGACCCAATTTGAGGTGCTTATTCTAACATATAAAGTCCTAAACAGCTTGAGACCAGGGTACCTGAAGGACCACCTGCTCCCTTATGTACCTACCCAGCCCCTAAGTTCTGTTTTGGAGGCTCTTCTGAAAGACCCATCCTCCAAGGAGGGGGTAAGAAGAATGGCTACTGGAAGAGTGACCTTCTCAGTAGTTGTGCCCCCCACCTGTGGAACAGCCTCCCAAAAACAGCTTGCCTAGTGCCCTCATTACAATCTTTTTGGCCCCAGGTAAAAACAACCTTGTTTCTAGGCATTTTAAAAAATGATTTATCTTGATAGTTTTGAATCAATTGCTCTCAGTTGTGTATTGTGTTGTTTTTTACTTTCTCTGCTTTTGTATTTTAATTGCATGCTTTTTATTGTTGTTATTAGGATATGTTTTAAGTGTTTGCAATCTGCTTAGAAGAAATCTTGGTCAGTTTGATAGACATACAGACAGACAGACACTGCACCAGAAAACTAACCACTCGGTGTGAGTCTTCTACTAATTTTTGGTATTGTACAAGCATCTTTATTTAGCATAGTCAAGGGATGGCCAAAATTCAAGGTGTTAGTCAAACAACAAACCCTCCTACCATGTGCCTCTGAAAACAGGCTTATTTTCAAACAAAATTTGGACAATATAACATTCTGCAGTGGTTTGCTGCTGGCTTTCAGTAATAAACCATTGTTGTTTTTATTTGCCACTACTGAATTTTATGATGCACCAATGACAGCAGTGCAGTCTACTGCAGAGAACTTATGGAAATTGTTCCACCTTTGGCATAGTCACTATGTGGTCCCAGATTTAGTTCTATCTGGGTTTCCTGGGCTGTACTATTTCTTTTTAAGAGAAACATTACTGCTCTTCTCTAGCCTCCTGACTGCTACTTGCCCTATATCTTGTATGACAGAGAATATATGTTCCTGCCCCATTTACACCCCAAAGTTCGGCATTCAAGGATAAACTGGACTGCTTTATTCTACTAAGCACAGGAACTAGCCTTTTAGCATTTCATTTCAGTAGATCAAAGTTGAATTACAGCAGGTTTAATTACCATGGGCATGCTCCTGGCATCCTACCGAAATGTATATGGAAGCATCTTTTCAAAAAAGCATTTACTTTCTGGCCAGTGTTAGGAGGCCATTTTTGACAGTTAGCCAGACTGCAAACTTATGGCTGCTTACATTTTCAGGGATATGTTTCTGTAGGAATATTTCTTGTAGACAAGGACACACCAGCCTTTCAAAAAGTCTGTGGGAAAACATGCCGCTGTTCTATATTTTTTGATATTGCTGCCATTATGGTGATACTTAATTTTGGAATGCTACTCTAAAGCATCCATCCAATCAGGAACTGGATTTCTCTTAAAAATCAGGAGGGAGGTTGGACTTTCCATGAAGGATTCAACTGCTCTTCGCTAAATGGAAACATCATGTTCAGGCACAATGTATCTGTGGTTGACCCATGCTGAGGACAAAGGACCAGAAATTACCCCCATCTTTGCATCTCACTTTTGAAAAGGAAAGGTACCCAACCAGCTGCTGATCGAAAGAGAATGTTGGATTAGGTGGAGCCAGTATGATCCAGCAAGTCCATTCCTAACACTTGAAGCAATGTGAAGTGACTCCAGCACACTGACATTTTCTGGTGTCCAGCCTGTCCTTGCATTTTCTAAAACAGTTTTGGCAATGGTTTGTGACCAAGATGAATCTAACTTAAGCCCTATACCTTCCACTGGGTCTATTCTGAGTAGGACTAACATTGGATACAATTCAGTGACTGTATCAGTCACATAACAGTTTAGTATGTGCTTTCTGCTAATGTACATTCCTGGTACTTCAGACTCTTATAATTCTCTCACCCACACATGCCAGTGAGACCAGAGGATCACCAGCCTCCAAACCCACTGAAGAGTGTGTTTATTAGCAAGCTTATCAAGGATTGATTCCCTTTCCACAGGGCTGCAGTAATTTTGATTGGATGGGTGACAGGACTTCCAGACCTTCAGACCTCCATGGACCATGACCTCCAAGATCCCTTCAGGCAGGGTAAATACAGGAGAAGGGATGGAACTTAAAAAGGCATAAGGAACCTTCTTGATAAGAGAACCTCTTTCTTCTAGAAACACACTGACATGACTTACGAGTAGTTGTGGGGCCTTGTGTGGCATTTCATCAGTATGTTTGCTTTTCTATATCTTTTAACTCACAGCATGAGCTGATAATTTATTAATTTATTTTGTTTACATATATTTATAGGCCACCTATAATTGCCGAAGCCTTCCTAGGCAGCTTACAATGTAAAACATACTAACAGAGTAAAAAATAAAAATAAAAATTAAAAACACGTAATGAAACTTAGACTCTCTCTCCATTTTTATTCAGAGCTATGTATTTTGCCTTCATGCAATCATTGAAACATAGAGAGTCAGAAGGGTCCTCCCGGGTCATCTAGTCTGACCCCTGGCTTCAGCTGGTTCCGCTCATGTCATGCCCACCATGTGGACATCCAGCCTATCCTTGAACACCGGCACCGATGGGGCTTCAACCACCTCCCATGGAAGCCCATTCCACACCCTAGGGGTCCTAACTGAAAGGAAGTACTTCCTGGCATCCAAAATGAACTGTGAAGGACTTTAAAGTGTGTGTGAAAGAGCACCCTTCACCTAAGCCAGTGAAGAATTCATAAGGATTCAATGTTTAGCACAGCTCACCATCCCAGAAGCAGAATTATTAGTATATATTATTAGTTATACGGTGCCACAGAATACATGGTTCTTTAATTAGCCTGAGTGAGTTAGTCTCTTGCACATTGCAGACTGTTCACTGAAAATCATTGGAAGATTCTGAAGAGCCTTAGACGCTCCTTCAGGGTTTTCTAGACTGAGCAGGAGAATCAGACTGTTTTGGAAGGCGAAGAAAGGTTTTCAGGAGGGGAGGGGGGCATGTGTGAACCTTGTCAGAGGTGTCAAGAGAATTTTGCTACTCAATTTGAGAGGCTTTGCCATTCACACTTAAGCTGGAAAAGCAAACTTGAGGAGACAACCAGAAATTTACTGGAAATGTTGATATCAAGGGTGGGTTTCCAGTTTGGATTCAGTTCTTTACATGAGCAGAGGCTTCCTTTTTCAGCTTTGGTGGAAGGCTACTTAGAGCTCAATTTGTTCTGTTATCTGTGGAGCCTAAATAAAAGAATTGCATTTTAAACGTTTGGGAAGCAGAGGAAAGAAGGAAAGGGACCAGCTCACAGACCCTGATAGGCAAAGAAGACAAGTGCCTGCTCTTATGGTGCATTGCATCAAAATGCAGTGATGGGAGAAATTGGAGAGACACTAGGGTAGAAAGAAGGGATGAGTGAGATCAGATGCCATCACACGTTATTAAGCATAGGGTGAGGGGATGGGTAAAAGACAGACCATATGCAATAAAGTATGCAAACTGAAAAGATACATACAGATATTCTTAATGTACATGCTTCTGTTGACTATAAGATTCCTTTGTTCTTGGTGCAGAATTTGGGTCTAGCCATCTCCAGTGCAAAACACTCATAGCTGATACCCCTCCCTTACAAGATCTTATAGTGGTTGCCATGATACAGTCCAGAAACTTGCCAGCTGTCACAGCAAGTCTTAAATTGGAGTGGGGAATAGTAGCTGAGAAGTCAAACAGAAGTAATCATTGCAAGGATACTGATGAGCTGTGCTTTTGGGATATGGTGAGAAGTTCAAGAACAATAGCAGTCTATCCCTTTCTTTGAAATCAGCAACTTCACAGTATAAAAATTGATCTTGAATTCATGCTCATGCTAACTAAACTCCAGACATTACCCTAAGGCTTTATTAGAGCAAGCTGTCAGTTTTGTTCTTTGTTTGAGAAGCTAAAGTCCAGTTTATAAAGGATGTTTCAGCCTTCTGACATACCGCTGATTTTGCATCCAATTCGTTCAAGTTCTACACATTGCTCCCTTGTATCTCAGTGGAGCTCATGGGCTGCTGCTTTTCACTGGCTAAGATATCTAGTTAAGTCAATCAACTGACTACATTCTAATATCTTTATTGCACACTTGCTTGTTTCCAATGTGTGGGGAGACTCTTTGGTGGGTCATAGGTCAAATTAATTCAGAGCTTTCCTAGAAGCAAAAATCAAGAAGGTCAAGATCTCTTCTTGCTGATGCCGGTGTGCAGGGCATGGAATAATCAATTCAAGTTGTGACAGCCCAGAATCAGGCTAGATATCAGGAAAAGCTTCTTCACTCACTGTCAGAGCAATACAACAGTGGAACCAGATGCCTAGAGAGATGTGGGCTCTTCCATACTAGAGACATGCAAAAAGACACTGGGCAGCCATCTGAGTGGGATGGTATAACATGGTGTCCTGCAACAACTGAGGGTTGGACTTGATGGCCTTCATGGCCCCTTCCAGCTCTAATATTCTATGATTCTATGAAACCTGAACATCTGTTTAACAGCGTCCATGAGATATTGAGCTTTCTACACACTTTCCTAAATCTGGGTACTACCCTTTCCAATCACTTTATAGTCTGTGACCAGGAAAATGTGATGTGTAGCATCAATCCTTGGTATATAGACTCTCCTAGCTATGAAAGAAACTAAAGGCAAGAAAACAGATCTCAGACATCACCAAAATGATACCTAATTTTTTATCTGTTAATCCTGTTCCATTTAACTATTTGTGGCTCCTTTGCTAACATCTTGTTTAAAATGTAAGGCTTATTGCAGTATAAATGGACTTCAGGCTTGATTATGGAGTCATCATATCAACAATTTGATCCTGAAGCCAACAGTTCCATTGTATGTTGCATCAATTGGGGAGCACCATAACTCGAGCTGGATCTGTTTTGAGAATCTTTGCGGGGGAAAAGGAAAAGAATGAAAAAAGGGGAGGAGATCCCCAGCACTGAAACTTTTTTAAGATACAGATGGGATAAAATGTGAACCATCATGCATGAAAAAGGAAAAGCAGGAGATAATTTTGAAGAATATTGATTTTTCCTCATGGCCAGACAACAAGGGTCAGTTCCTTGGTGTTCTATCAGAGAGATGCAAGAGGGATCCTGCTTTGGGGGTCTGGAAGTGACTGACAGATATGTGGCTGTCAAGCAGGTTGTTTAGGCACTTGAAGATTTCCCACAACAATACCTTGGTCTTGAGGCTGTGTTTTGGACAGAAAAGAGAACAAGGATCAAAATACAGGTTCAAGTCCTGTGAGTGGTGGGTTCAAATACTGCCAACATTGTTTTTGGCCAGATGGTGATTTGGGCTCAGCTTCCAAGATAATCTCAGGTTTAGAGTCCCAGGGCACAAGTTCATTCCCTTGGGAAGGAGATATAGATAAAGAGGAGGTTGCTTTCTTGAAGAATTTTTTAAAATTTTATTTTTTTGATAAGAAGCAACTCTCCTCTCTCTCCCTGGGCAGCTGGAAGGCCCAAGAAAGTGCCGAAATGGAAAACATTTCGACAGAGCAGTAAGGAATGCAGATCAAAGCTAATTAACATCCCAGGACTAACCCTTTTGTTAAGTTGTTTTTATTATAAGAAAATAACAAGCAATAAAAAAACAAACAAACAAATAAGCACGATAGGGTAAAAAAAAATACATAAAGGAATTGCATCTGAATTGTAATACTTGAGCTCCCTCTGCTGGCTAATTGTTAAATTGCAGCTGCTGATGAATTTATTGGTTGAAAGTGTAATTCAGCGGTGGACTGCAAATAAGATCATTAAATTCAAGTGCTCTCTCCTTTTGGTTGGAAATAATAGTTGTAGACTGTATGTCCAAGCACAGAAAAAGTGCAAAAAACATTAGATCTTGATCCCGAGAATCAAAGACTGTTTGACAAAGACCCAGAGCGAAACAAAATCCTTCTCACAAACCTCATCCATCAGATTTGCGACTGAAAAGCGTTGAGATGAATGGGAAAAAGAGAGCATCACCAGAAAAATCAACGACTTCATCAACACAATAGGATAGTTTTAATACACTTTTACAAGAAATAAGAGAAATGAAGACACAGGTGATGTCAGGTGATAATGATGTGAAAGAAGAGATGAAGAAATTAGATGTTAAAATAGACAACATGGATGGAAGAATAAAAGAATTAGCTAAAATTATGTTGGAACTAACAGCAAAAAGAAAAGAAATATAAAATATTGAAATAGAACACGTTGAAAGAAATCTAATATACTTGAAAGGAGAATTTTATGAAAATAGTAATAAAAATTCCAAAATGCTGGCCAGAGCCACAGAGGTCAAAAAAGCAAAAAAAAAAAAAAAAAAAAAAACAGGATTAATAAAGAATGAAAAAGGGGAAAGATGTAATAAGATGAAAGAAAAACTTAATTTTTCCAAGAATTTTTGACCTTTCAAAAGTTTTTCAAATTATATAAGGGAAATGAAATAGGTTTGAAAGAAAGCCAAAAATATATAGAAAAGAAAAGCATAAAATTTGAGAAGAGGATAAAGAAATCATGGAAATTCAAATAGAAGAAGAGATATTGGAAGTTATTAATGAATTAAAAATAGGTAAAGCACCAGGAACTGATGGATTGGGTACTGAATACTATAAAAATTTAAAAAAAAAAATATTAGTCCCTAAATGAAAACAATGTTTAATAAAATAATGGGAGACAATTCCAAGCACTTGGAGACAATCCATGAAAGTATTGATAATAAAACCTAATAAAGACCTTACAAACCCTGGATCTTATAGACTGATATCTCTAAAGATGCTAAGATCTTTACAGTGATATGGTAAATAAATAGAATAAATTTATAGATAAATATATACAAAATGATCAATGTGGGTTTATAAGAGGTCAACAAATGTCAGATGTGGTAAGGAACATTTTAAATATTAGCTATTATATTAAGAAGCAAAATATAAAGGCAAGCATACTAGCATTAGATATATTTAAAACTTTGGGTGGAATGGCCAACAATGAAGATCTCAATAGAGAAGATGGGGTTTGGAGTAAAGTTTAAGAAAGTAATAAATCAATTATATTCAGAAAATACAGCAAAAATAAATGTAAATGATGGTACTAAAGAAACAATAATCCTAAGCAGAGGGATGAGACAGGGCTGTCCTTTATCACCAATATTATTTGCTTTAATGATGGAAATATTAGCAAATGCAATTAGGAATGATATACAGGTAGGAGGAATTGGAGTATGTCAGAAAATTACAATTAATTTATTCACATATGACACATTGTTAACATTTCAAGACCAAATAAATACTATAGAGAGACTATATTTACATTTAAAGGAATTTGGGAAGTACAGTGGCTTGCAGGTTAATTGGGAAAAATCCAAAATGATGTTATATAATCATAATAGTGAAGAAGTGGATATATTAAAAGAAAAATATAAATTAAAAACAGTAGATAATATTAGATATTCAGATATTGATATTCCAAAAGATAGTCAAGAATTAAAGAAGAACAATTACGAAAAGTTAAAGAAGGACATAAAAGATAAAAGAGGAAAATATGAAAAGGTAAAATTATCGTGGTTTGGAAGAATAGCAGTAACAAAAATGAAAATTCTGCCAAAGATTAATTTTTTGTTTTGGATGATCCCAATCAGGTTTTATGATCAAGAATTAAAGGAAATGCAGAAATTATTGGAGGTTTATTGTAATGGAGGGAAGAGAGCAAGAATAAGTAAAGCACTATGGTACGCATCACAAAAAAAAGGAGGGCTCGTCATTCGAGATGTTAAAAAGTTTTGGGTTACAAACCAAATAAAGATAGTTCCAGATATTATAACCCAAAATAAAGAATTAATGTGGAGTGATATCGAATTAAAAGAATTAAGGGAAATAGGCAATCATTTAGAGACATATTGGTTTAAAAAGGATATTAAAATGATTATTAAGAGAATTCAAAATCCCTTTTTAAAACATACAATGGAAGTATGGGAAAAATGGAGACAACAGTTAATCCCAGGATCTTCTCTGTTAACACCAGTGGTTGAAATGGAGAAATTCCCAAAAATAGAATCAAAGGATTGGATTAATAAATTAAAAATAACCATATATACAAATGGGAAGTCTGGAAAAATAAGATAAAAATATAATACAATTAAGGAGTATATTGCCAGAGACTAAATTAAATTGGTTAAATTTAATTCAGTTACAAAAATGGATAAAGATGGAGGATAAATTTAAAGAGGAAGTAAGTCAATTAACAAAATTTGAAACAATTATTAAAAAGGAAGAATATACAAAGGAAGAATTGCCAAAATTTACAGGATATTAATGGAGTTAGGGAATCAGACAAAAAGTTTGAAATCAATTTGGCAAATCAATGTAGGTGAAATAAAAGACAAGGGCTGGAAGAATATTTGGAATTGAAGAGTATATAAGAATATGTCAAATAGAATTAAAGAGCATGGATTCAAGGTGATATGGAGATGGTATTTAACACCAGTTAAGTTAAATCAAATTGATGACAAATACTCTAATATATGTTGGAGATGTGGTAAAGAGATTGGAACTTACAAAACATGTAGTGGGATATTTTGTATATGTAACATACAAAACATTTGGATTATGGTATTTAAGGAAATTGGAGAAATTTTAGATATAGACTTAGAAATGTCACGTAGAATTGTGTAGTTGCTGTTGATTGAAAAACAAGATATAAATGAAGCTAAGAAAGAATTGATTTTAAGTTTGATAATAGCAGTTAGGCTAGTGATAGTTAAATATTGGAAACAGAATTGGGTTTTGCAAAGTATAATTTCATGGTATAATGAAATATGGAATATGGTAATTAATGATAAACTGATGACAGAAATAAAAATTAAAAGGGTTAATGAAAGCAAATAAATATTATTTATTTATTTATTTAGTAAGCTTCTATGCCACCCCATTCGCTGAAGCCATTAATAAATACATATTAAAAAATAACGACGGCACCAGGCAGACCTTTCTGAGGAGTGCATTCCACAGATTGGGCACCACCACAGAGAAAGCCCTCCTCCGGGTACTTACCCTCCTAATGGAGGGTTCCCAGAGAAGGGCCTCTCCCACTGATCTCAAAGAGTGGGAGGGCACATGTTGATGTAAGCACTCCTTTAGGTAGCCAGGTCCCAAGCCATTAAGGGCTTTATAGGTAATAACCAATACCTTGAATTGGGCCCGGACTTCAATGGGGAGCCAGTGAAGGTGACGGAGGACTGGAGTCATGTGAACATAATGCCCAGTCCCCGTCAGCAGCCTGGCAGCTCTATTTTGCACCAATTGAAGTATCCAGACCGTCTTCAAGGGCAGCCCCACGTAGAGTGCGTTGCAGAAGTCTAGTCGGGAAGTTACCAACGCTTGTGTCACTGTCGCCAGGCAGTTGTTCTCTAGGAACGGACACTGCTGATGGATCAGCCGAAGCTGAAAGAAAGCACTCCTTGCCACTGCTGTCACCTGAGTTTCAAGTGAAAGCTCTGGGTCGAGGAGCACTCCCAAGCTGTGGACCTGAAAATGAAATTTGGGAAGATTTTGTAAAAGCAGTACTGATAGAAGGCAAAGGTTGTAAACCTAATCAAGATGATATGAATTTCTGGAGGGGATATGGATACAGTTGAAGTATATTATATATTATTATTATATATGAATTAAGTGGAGGTAGTATTGGTCTCCGGGGTGGTGGGGGCACTTTATCATTTACTTTTTTAATTATTGTGTTTTTGCTATGTTATATTATCATTGCTGTGATGTGCTGTATTTGTTTGTTTGTTTTTTTTCTGTTAAAGAAAAATAAAGTGAGGGTGGAATACGTTGATTGCCTACCTGTTTTACCTTCAATGAACCCCAGGTGACTTACAGGAACCTCCTCTTCTTCATTTTGTCCTCACAATGACTGTGTGAGATAGATTAGGTTGAGAATCAGTCCCTTATCCAAAGTCCCCCAGTGAGTTCCATGGCCAAGCTGTTAATGAGTCCATTACTGTATCTATTACCCCACATGAGCCAAAGTTTGAAGGCAGATAGAAGGGATATCTCAGTGCATAATTTGTCTTCATCTTTGTCAAACAATGACATATGTAAGGAGCCATTTATGACTATAAAAACATAAGAAACTGCTTCTGCGTTCGTTCCTCGTCCCATATTCTGGTACTAACATATTACCAGCCAGATGCCTCATCCATTATTGTTTATTTCCACTGGGATCTGCTATAAAACCATGCCAATTTCTCTAAATTGTTGTTCAGCTGTTCAGTTACGTCTGACTATAAGTGATCCTTTGGGTCAAATCTTGCCCCACCTTTCAATCTAGTGCCACAGTTCATCTGTTAATCCCCACATCACAGAGAGGTAATCTAAAAACACATGGAAACCTGCTATTATCACCGGTTTTTCAAGCGCAAAATATTTATGCCCAATAACTTGCAACCAAACGGAAGCCAATGAGGGCATGCTACATCACATATATCAAGGAAGTTTTGCCTGTATTTCATCACCAGCATCTAGCTGAACTAACCAGTTTCTTCTTAACAAGTTTATGTGGTGTCATTTGCACATGGAACATCATTTTTGCAGAATTAGTCACAGTTTTAAAGACAGAGAAATAGTATATATGGAATCTAAGGCACTCTTCCATTGACTAGACTGTATACAGCATTCCAGTTCCTCACTCAGTCCGTCTCTACCTGTGAACACCTGCATGGTTGTTGTTGTTACATGCCATCAAGTCATCTCTGACTCATGATAACCCTTTGAAAGAATCCCCTGCAAAATGCCCTGTCCTTATAGCCCTGCTAGCTTTTGCACATGAGCATCTACTTTATTGCCCACAGAATATACAGTCTACGTTGTCCCCCATATACAGAGAAAACAGTCATAGAAGATTGTGTTATGCTTCTGTTATGCTAAGTACTTGTAGGGCATAGCAGTTGGCTATACATCTCCTTTAAAACATAGAGACATGCAGAATTCTTTTAATCCTTGATCATGAAGCATGTGGGAAAATTAATCTCCTTAGGGGGGAAATATTAAAGTTAGGTTTTTGATGTATTTATAAACTGTACCAGCTTTGAAGTTCATTGCTACTGGCAAAGCGTACATATTTTACACAGCCATTCGCTTATGGAACATTGGATATAGATGAGTATATTTAAAAACTCTCTTTGGTTCCAACAAGCTTGACAACTGCATTTCCTTTATAACCAAACGGAATAGTTATAAATATGTCACAATAAGAAGCTACTCCTATTATCTCTTCAGATACCCAGAAATCCAAATTAAATCTATTCAGCCATACATGAAATATTTTAAGACTTACTTTGGATGCCCCAGAATTCATGCTATTTATGAATAACACTTTCCACTTTTCAGTCATAATAGATTCACAAAATAGTATGGTAATTCCTTCTCTTCTCATCCATGGTCTGCCAATATTGTCATCTAGGGCAGCAGTAGAAAATATTTCTTTTCACTCAATAGACCTATGTGCCTCCTCTGGAAATTTCTGCTTACATCTTGTATTCAACTGCTTTCATCTATTTTAACAGCTTTTTCTCCTTCATTAATGCATTTTATTTTAATTTTGGCATCAGAGCTGAAAAATGATGGAGGCAAAGCAATGGGCCTTGTTGCAGCTACAGCCCATAAACTGACACTTTCCACAAAATCCTTGGAAAATCAGATGCAAAAGAGGATAGGGTACAGCACTATTTGTGCAGAAGAGGGATTTTTTTTCCAGGTGGAGCTTGGTATGCTGGGTTGTGGGGGGAGGGGGAAGGAGGGAAAGCCACACAATTTGAAATTCCCTTTTGTAATCATTAGAGATGGACCTCAGCTTGGTTTGAATTTTGACCAGTCATTCCAAGCTGTCTGTAGAGTTTGTTTTAGGAGAATTCTCATGAATATTTCCATGAATATTTCCATGAAGCATGGAAAGGTCATATCCAGATGAGCTCTCTGCCAGCTTTCCATGGACCCCAGGGCTTGCTGGACAAACAGAGAACCATATTTAAATTCTTCACTTTTCCATGGGGCTCCAATGTGTTGCCAGAAATGCTAAATGGGTTTGGCTAGGAAACATACTATAGATCCTAGGATTTCTAGCAGCAGCCAGGATTTTCCAGCATGTTCAGAAGACTGCATTGTGCCACTGGCAAAGCAGTAGGAAGTTTTAATTATTCCTCAACTATCCTCAACCTTCTTTACCAACAATTTCCTTCTCATTATTATTATTATTATTATTATTATTATTATTATTATTATTCATTTATTTAAAAATATTTAGGAATTGCCCATCCACTGAATGAGTGTGCTTCAAGAAAAGTGATAACAAAATAGTAAGCACAGTACAGCCATTTCAAACAAAACTAAAACAAACTGATTGATTTCTAACAATAAATCAGGAGGGCCTTCTGAAATAAAAAGTGACCTTAATCAGTAAAGGTTTATTATCCTCTCACCTGAGGAAAATAGATTTCAATAGCAGTTCAGATAAGAATACTTTTGTAGTAGTCAGAATATCCCCTGCAGCCTTTAGAAAATACTTTGGCAATCCAGTGAAAACACTTGCTGCTCCTGGGTAAACAAACAAATCTAAAGGGACCAGATATAAAGGATGGTGATGCATCTATACTTTTTATAGATCGTGAAAGCATCTGTTTCTCTAAATGATGAACTGCCTGCTGAAATTTCCTCTTCTACCAGCTCCTCTCCTTTTTTTTTATCAGCACCCCATATCAGTGGTGTTGTTGGTCTTTCTGTCTGTCTTGCTCTCCATCTGTTTCTTCTCTTACTTTTGTGCTTTACCTGTGAGAAACCATTGAACAATTTCTCTGTCACTGGCAAAAATTCCCTGAATTTGTTCTTCCATTTCTCTGATCACAAATAAGATGAAAATTTTGAGAGTTTATCTGCATGCAGTTCTTACACAAATATGCTGTACATGTTTGGTGCTATCCTTACCCAGAAGAAAGCCCCAATGTGTTCAGGGCTGCTTATTCTCTGTTAAGGGAATATAGGATTGCAGCATGAATTTCTCTGTATGGC
Organism: Varanus komodoensis; assembly: GCF_004798865.1. Classification (NCBI taxonomy): domain Eukaryota; kingdom Metazoa; phylum Chordata; class Lepidosauria; order Squamata; family Varanidae; genus Varanus; species Varanus komodoensis. The sequence continues at coordinate 1,765,472 of NW_025335505.1, read as the reverse complement.
TCAAGACACTTGATATCAAGGAGCATAGATTTTGCCCTTACAGTAACAGCATATCCTGCAGTGAAACATACTTTTGCTTATGGAAGAGAATTAAGAAAGAAGGGAAAATTGCCTGATTTCTCAATGTGGGAATGGAAACTCACTTAACATCCAGAATTGTTGCAGCAGACTTCTTCAATCAAAACCATGCATAATAAAAATGGAAAACTAGGGAAAATGCTTGCACACATTTGGAAAAGGCAAAGATAAATAGATACATATTCTCATGACAAGTTTTTTTAATCTCAAAATTTGTGATGAAACAAATTTGAGATTGGAAAAATTTTCTAAAGATTAGATGACTCAAAGTTTAGTTTAGACTCAATTTAAGTTAAGGAAAAATGGGAAAAAGAAAGAAACCAAAATTGAAGGATGGGTTCAACTCTAGAAAGAATAGCAACCATTGTGTTTGATAGGATAAAGTAACTTCTCATATTTGCTCTTTATGAATTGTGCTTTAAAAGCACGGGGTAAGAGATAACTCCTGGGTTAGAACTAGTATGGAACTAGAGAAACGAGAAAGCAAGCCTTTGTATTACCAACTCTGTCCAAAATCCTAATTATTTCCTCTCATATTTAGAACAGCTTCCAGTATGATCTGATGTTCTCTTGAAATAACTGGTTGACTCTCAAAGGCTTCCAAAGTTCCTTTGCAATAGCTTCCTCTTTTTGGATTATATTTGTCATTTATGTCATAACTCCTGATGTCTCTTTTTAAATAAATCAACTTACTGAATCCAATTTGCAGAGAGCTTTGCACCATGTAGATCTGTTGAAACTAAACCCATCTTTGGCGTCTCAGCAAACATTTGGCACCATAAAGTCAACCTCTGACGAAAATGCCAAGTCTGAGCTGGAGTGCCTTCCAGGAAGCAGCAGAAATGCTCATTTAATGATGCTGGACAGCCTGTTTCTAGCAGGAGCAGCAGGGAAAAGCAAGTGGGAAAACAGGGGGCATGAACAGAGCATGAACACAGATTTTGTAAATCACACACCTTCCAAGCTCCCACCGTAGTTAACAAACAGGCAAATTTCTCAATGCCAAGACATACAGGTATGTGAGGGGATGTCACATGGAGATGGGTAGAGGCCTGTTCTTCCCTGCAGAGGAAGGCAGGACACACTCCAGCGGAGCCAAGCTCAGGGAGCCAAGGTTCCATTTGGATGCCAGGAAGCACTTCCTGACAGTCAGGACCCCGAGGGTGTGGAATGGGCTTCCACGAGAAGTCGTTGAGGCCCCATTGGTGCAGGTGTTCAAGGATAGGCTGGACGTGCACATGGTGGGCATGTCATGAGCAGAGCTGGCTGGAGCTGGGAGTCAGACTAGATGGCCCGGAAGGCCCCTTCTGACTCGCTCTGTTTCTATGTTTCCATAATTAAGTGTAGCCTGTGTGAAATCAACTAAATTAATAAAGGATATGACACACACAAAATAATATTGTGGATTTTATGGATAAATCATGCCTGTTGCATTTGGAAAAATATGATTAGTTCATATCATGAGAGAGAGAGAGATGCATTTGAATTCTTAACTTGGGCATTTTAGAATAGTTCAACAAATGTTTCCCAGGTATAGGTTATCTAAGATGTATTTTCCCCAACCCTGAAATTAAACTTGGAATCACCCGTCATTCTTAGGATCAAAAAGATTTTCCTTTTGAGCATGTGAATTGGTGAGGTTTGCTTTCTGTTGAGCCCACTTCCTGGATTTCTGCAATGGAAGTAGACAACAAGCTCAGGATAGTGACTTACGAGGGAAATTCTTCTGCAATTTTGCATTGAGATCCAACCCCACCTTAGTCAGAGCTGTTCCAGAATTATATTGCCTCACCAGAAGTTGATTGAAGGAAGTGTGGTATGCTGAGCAATATCAGGCAGTTTCCTGTGTGGATGAACAGTTTAAGATTCTAGAAATTCTGACTTGTTTAACATGTTTAATTTCTTATCGAACATGAGCATGTGCCCTGGCAATTAATGCACTCATGGAACCAAATGGAAGGAAGAGCAGGGCTGCCTGCATGGCTATACCTTGAGTGAGCATGTGGAGTCACTTATGCTGAGCTGGAAAGGTGAGGGCCCGTAACTGAATGGGTGACAGCATGTGGAAGCAGAGCAGGTAGTTGAATTCAATAGCCCTTCAAACTCTACTTCTATGCCACAGTTTGCTATGATTCTATTTGATTCTATTATTTCTGTGTTTCTGATAGCTGTGTAAAAGAAGCATTTCCAGCAGGGGTTACCTCCACACATACTCCTACATGACCTGCCCCTGTCCAATTCCCTTTACTTTTAAATTCTTGAATGGTATGCCTGCTTTCTTTTGTATCTCGTCTCTCTAAATCAGACCCTTGCTAACCAAACAAGAAAAGTATTTTACTTCTAACAGCCTGTCGCACTTTAGGAAGGCAAGAATTCAAATTACACAGTATATTCATTGCATAGCATATCAAGGAAATGTCTTTTTCTTTACTTCAGAGGAGTTGTCTGAGGATCTGCTGTGGTTTGTATGAGACACACCCCTATTCATATCACTTACCCAAATCTCATTTCACTCTTCCTATTTTAATCTCCATACACCAGGGGTCAGATCTGAGACGTAAATAGGTGTGGTGGGTTTCATCCTCCTCTTCCAATGTGTGCTGGTCCACATCCAAATCAGGACTATGTGCAGTTATGCTAAACTAAAGGAATACATGGAGTTTCTGGTACTCATTTTCCTCTTCAAAATGCACCTGTTGTGGGGCTCAACTCAGATCAGAGCCACAATGAAAGGAAAGGGGGCATATATAAATCCAGCCCCTGCAGTTTGATATGTTTCTTTTTCTGATGTTTTTACAAGTTTTATAAAAGGGGTAAATTTTGGCAAAATTAGAAAAACATCAAAAAGCTGACCTGTGGTCATGCACCACATGAGAAAATATAACCTCAGAGCCTATAGAAGAGCAGAGTTGAACCTTACCTGTTGTTTGATGGAATGTATTTAGCAACATCTTTACTCTGACAAAGGGGAGATGGTGCATTTAAAGATTGTAACTCTAAATGGTGATGTGTCCCTTTGCTTCTGAGATTAAGTGACCCATGATTCTGTATGAGGTAAAGTATGGCTTTACACTCTGAGAGGTCTAGGTGACTTTGCACTATGTAAGCTATGAATAAGGATATTTGAAGAATCCATTTTGAGGATTGGAAATCCATCAGATTCCTTGGGCTCAGCTTCCCAGACTCTGGCCTGCTTTCTTGGGACTGTGAATCTGGCTTCCTGGCAAACAAATTGAGTGTTCACACAGCACTCACCAGGTATTGAGCCCCATGTGACTGCTGCATAAGCAACATCCCTCTTCTCTGCATGTGATTAACAGCCTTTGTTTGTTCTGCAAATGACACTGCAGAAGATTTCCAGTTGCAAAATTGAGGTTCCATGAGCATTCCCAGACTTCTTGGTTCACCTTGCTTATTAAGCCCTGGCTGAGTATGAAAGGAAGTCTACCAGCTGAAGAGCAACGAATGTCATGGAGCTTTGCCATGCAGTAGCTACAAAGATGCCATGCATGTGAGCAACATACACTCTTGCTATTATATATCACAGGCATTTGCTGGTTCAGGATAGATAAAAGCAGGGGCAAGCAACATGTGGCTCATCACCTGCTCTGACCTGCAGCAGTTCCTTGTATCCCTTCCAATCAACTGTGTTGCCTAGAGCGTAAGGAAGTTGGAAGCCAGAAGGCCAGAAATGGCTCATCCCTGGTTTCAAAGTCCAATCCACATTTTGTAACAAGAGACCACAACTTCAACGGAAAGGCAAGTTGGAGCAATAACAGGTACCATGCCTCAATATCATCCTGGGATGTTCAGTGCAAGTGCTTTTCCCTCTGGATATCTACTTCAGAATAGAGCACACTTGAGAAAAGGAGAAAGAAACCAAAGTAAAAATGAGCAAGATGCAACTTCCTTTCATTGGCAACTGCTGCTAAGAAATAGCAATATCTCTTTGAGTTAATATAATGCAAAGAAGTTAAATAATGCCAGGCTAAGAAGACCTAAGCTGTGGGGGTGTACATGGAAGGGCCTAATGTCGGAAAATTCTGGTTTCAGTTTCAATTTAAGAACGTATGAATCAAAGAATGTCTCATTTTACAGTGGAACAAAGTATCAGTGTGCAATCCAGAATGCATCCAAACTTAAGCAATCGATAGATGCAATTAACAAGTGTTTCTTCTGGCAATCTGAAATTTTCTGGAAGTGAGATGAAATTGATCTTTTTCTGCCTTTTATTTCACCTTGCCTAGTGTTAACTATGTGCACAGGTTTCCCTGTGAACAGGAAAGAAACAGAATCAAAATAGACTACTCAGTTGGCTGGGGAAAGCTAATGTGGCTGTTTCTTCAGGCATTCACTGTGTTCAAAGTTTGGCTTTTATTAACAATTAGCTTCTGAACAGAGCTTATCCCCATCCTCTGAACTACTGTTTAGTCTTCCAATCTTCAGAGGCCATTTTGCTTCAGAAACTGTGTATGCTCATCTGCATCCAATTAATGTTTCAATCTGTGCTTGAACGGAAGCCTTCCTATTTAGTTATTTTTGACCCCCCCCCCCCGCATCTTATCAGTTCCCCATCCATACTAGGCACTTGGCATCTGTACATGTGAAATTGTTCAGAGAAAGTAATAGGAACAAATTAGGAAAGTTGATACATACAATTAGAAGCAATTGTTTCCACACAAAAGTGAATTCTTGCAAACCTACCTGAACAATATATACAATTGGTTAACTTACCTAAGCTAAGATTCATTTAAGATTCATTTACAAGATCCAGGGCAGTCTGCATGATATCAGAACCAAACAAATACAATGGCAAATTAAAATAAAATAAAGAATACATCCATCAATATTTTGGTTTAGAAGTAACTTAGGGATATCCATAACTATCTGAACTTACGCACATCTTATGCAGGGCAGGACGAGCACAGAAACAAGAGTTGTCCTTGTGGGCCTCTTATTCTCCACAGGACTTGGCCAATTTTGAAATGTGAGAAAAAGAGGTTGAGACTTGCCAGGGGATCTCATTTGTTTTGGCACTGCTGGTTCCCTTCCTGCATCCCACATTTCCCCCAAAGTCCATCTCAGAAGTTAATTTTATGACCTTAGAGGCGCACCTAGTGCAGTCCTTTCCCTGCTAGCTACAGTGAGAAGTCAGAACCCCAGTTCTGAGCTCAACGCAATTTTCCAACCTTATAGCTGGGGATCTGAGCAAACTGCTTGTTATACCAGCTAATTGGAGAAACTTCTTCAGCACCACAAAAAACTGGCTCCCATGAAGGGTACGTCTAATTCCAGAAAGGCTACTATGGTGCCCTGTCTGATCAAAGGACAGACAATTCACACAAGAATTAGTGAGCTGAGAGACTGGGAGTAAAAGGGAAATAGCAAAGCAAAGGAGTAAAGCAGAGAAGTCATGAGGCTATGACGATATGTGAAGGGGTGGGAAACAGCAAATTAGGCTAGAGGCTGGGAGTGGAGAGAACCAGCATGATAAAGTAGGTGAGGAAGAACGAGGCTGTGAGCAAGGGTGAAGAAGAAAAAAGTCTAGGGATAGGGAAAGAAGAGACATGGTGATCAAATGCAGAGAAATAGTAAGGGTATTGGAAGTGATTGGAGAGAGAGATAAAGGTCCGTGGGGCCAGGAAGCAACTCTTTGCTTCTGTTCCTGCCTGCTGACAGCTCATCAGGAAGGATAAGCTAGCACCTTAATGTTTTTCAAGTAATAGTTAATCAAATATCTATCTATCTATCTATCTATCTATCTATCTATCTATCTATCTATCTATCAGAGTGAAGGAGTTTTTTGAGGGCAAGGTCCCCATGGGTTCCATGCAGCCTGTAGATACTGTGTTTGAGCTGAATGGTCTAGGCTACTAAATCCAGTCCTCTGTTAATCTGTGACAGAATTACTGCTATCCCTGACACGCATGTTTTGTTTCTGCCTTTCTATGCTTTCTGGCCAAACAGTTTCTACAGGGAGGTGAGGCTGGCAGGGCGTAAGAGTTTGTCATTTCTGTTTGAGCAGGATGGGAGAAAAGAACATGTTTATGCCACAGAAAATGTTGCCTTTATCACATGCTTCCACAGATGAGGTCTTGCACTAGTGCCTTAGTAGTTGATACAGTGTGTATCTTACTGTCTGAATATGCTTGAGTGTTTTGTACATGGTACATGGTGCATGTAATGAAATACTTTTTTAAAAATTGCTTACCCATCACCCAGGATTTTATGCTAAGTCCCTCTTGCATACATTTAATTCTTTGCCTTAAGTGAAACAATGAATAAATGTCCTATTTTTCTCATTTCTGGCACAGCAATTTGGAACACTTTTCCAAATATAGAATGGCATTTCATGTAGACCCATTTAAATGAATCAATAATTAATCCTTCTCTTGTTGCAGAAGATTCACCTTTCAGAAGCCCATTTTATTAGTCCCACTGCCTAAAATAAAGCCATTTTGTTGTTTGGAGCAAAGGATAATGTGCAGACTGTGTCCCTTTCCATATAGTCAATCAGATTGACAGATGAATTTTGCTTCAGTATTTGCAATGTCTTCCACCATGTCAGTGGAGAAAGTTAGCTTAGAATTTGCAGGTCAGGATGTGTGGTAAACATAGCTCTGTTATCCACTGACCCACAGGCTCACACCTTCTGCATCTGTTGTGCTGGTTATCTTCTTCTGTCTAATAATTCAGGGTGAAAAAATCTATTAATTCTGTTCTTTCTCAGTTATCCAATCTTAGATATGGTTGTCCTCAACTGTCAAAAATTCCTTCAAACTTGCAGCTGGTTTACCAAGAACTTTGAGATCGTTTTCACATTTGCATAACAATTCATAAACATTTCCCAGCTGTTTCTCCTAATCCATGCATTTTTTGCTAAATATACACATTTCCAAGAAATAAAAGATACTATGCCTAATGTATGTGTTTTTATATGCACTTTTAATTGGCGAATTCCACTTCAAAATTTCGAAGGATAGCATAGCGGTTTGGAAGTGGAAAAGAATGGAGGCAGGTTAATATTAAAAATTAAAATATGAACTGAATACTTTTTGTCCTCATCTCTACTAATGAAAGACCAAGTCCTGAATGATGGTTTTCCTTAATTGTATATCTAGATCCCTTTTAAGGCACAATGGATAGGTGTGATTTTGAAAGAGGCCATTCTGAATGTGCCATCCCTCAAGGCGGTGAGAGGGGTGGTAAAGTCACTTTGTGGGTAGCTGCCTCCCACCTGTGGAACAGAGAAGTTCACCTAGTCCCAACTTTGCTTTCATTTCAGTGCCAGACAAAAGCATATCTCTTCCCCAACCATTTTAATAATTTACTTTGATAATGGACTTTTACATGTTTATTAATTTTATTGTAATTTTAATAAATTCAGTTGTCAGTCTCACCTTGGCATGTTTTTGAATTGATCTTGGCTATTTTATTATTACTAATTTCTTATGTATATTTTAATAATGGTTTTAATTTTTGTGTTGTAATTTTGCCGTTGTATGCTGCCTAGCATATCTATTTGAACTACCTGACAGCTTATAAATATAAATAAATAAACAAAGATTATTTGCATATCCCTCATACATACTGACTCTATCTGCTAAGTCTTCAACCCCTCAGTGTGCAATGATGAGAACTTGAACAGGAAGAGAACACTTTGCACAGTCAGGAACCCTGGTAAAGGAGCCATATTGGGAATTCTATTCACAGCCAGATGAATTCACATAGCATTATACCACAGACTTCCCTGGTCAGTGTGGACATACGATGGTGTGACAGTATTGGGAGAGAGGGTCACACTAATGGCACCTTGTTCTCTTACTTTCATGGGGAAACTGATGAGGAAGCCAGTTCACTCCCAGGTCTCTTTATTGATCTTTACAACTTCTGCGGTTGTGCTGCCCAAAACTCCAAAGCCCTCACCTGCTCTGGCCCTTCCTCCTTCCTGTCTCTATGGCAATGAGCAGCATCACCCCTGCAGCAACAGGGAGCTGTGTGATTTGGCCACAGAGTATCCCCTCAGGACTTGTGTCCACCTGTCTGTGAGTGGCGGGAAAGCCAGTCCATCACAATCTCTGTGCATGTCCCTTCTTTCATCCCTCTCCTCCGTCTCTCTCCCCTCTCCCTTCCTCTGCTTCCTCTTCATCTCCTCTTCCCATGTACCACTCCACCCAACCCAGCTGTTCCTTCCCTGCCCAACAGTTCTGCACAGCTGTGCACTCACCTGCATATTCCAGCTGTGCAGTCCCATGCGCCATTCTGCTGAAGCAGATTCCCAGCCATACCCTGTTGTCTTCGGCCCTGCACTGTTGAATGCCCCAGGAAAATGGGTGAGCCCCTCTACTTCCTCACAGATGGGAACGTACTTGGCCTTTATTATATTAACCTTTATGTGTGTTAATATTCCTTGTTCAATAATGAAAAAGGGTGTACAAGTCCTAGGAACCTTGCAGGAAAACGATGGCATAGCACAAGACAAAGATTTCCTGCTGAGGGATCTGGGACTTGTAGTGCCACTTTCCTGCAGAAAAAGGCTTTCTGTTATGGCAGGGGTCCTCAGACTTTTTAAACAGGGGGCCAGTTCACTGTTGCTCAGTCTATTGGGGGCCGGACTATAGTTTTGTTTTGTTTTTTTTAATGAATGAATTCCTATGCACACTGCACATTAAAAAATTAATTAAAATTAATTTTAAAATGTTTGCTCCACTCCCTCGAACTGCAGTAGAAGCCCAAGATGAGGTGGGGAAGAGCATGTCCATATTCAAGGGACACAGCTACAACACAACCGAGGCACTAAATATAGTATTTTGCATAATGTAGCTGATGACTGCAACTGGCATTTACAAAGAATGAAGCAAAAATACTAAGGATAAATACTGTTAATGCCACTCTTAGTATTTGAAGCAATACCAGCCCAGAACAATTCCCACAATACAAAATGGCTGTATTTGGATGCAGAACTAATGACTACCATATTTTAGTGCAACCTTGCCAAAACTGGTACTGTCCAGATGAGTTGGACTACAACTTCCATTGGCCATGCTGGTTGGGCATGATGGAAAGTATACTGCTTGCCACCGTCCTGCTTATGAGTCCAAAACTCTGAGGTGGGCTGGGTAAATGACCATGGTGGGCCATATCCAGTCGTAGTTTGAGGACCCATGTATTAGGGCCTGGAAGTTCTCAGCATTGTTCTCTTCCCTCACTTTCACATGCTGGGCTTTGGAATGGAGGAAGTACATTGTTTATGACCTGGATATCTGGTATGCCAAGTTTCTGTGTATAATTTAATTCATTCATTTAAAAAATGCTTTCCATTCAGTTCTCACTATATCTTCCAATACAAGCTTTCTAACAGAGCTGTTGCTACATAAGTACACTTCTCTCAATCTGAGTTTGCCATTACCTGCTTCTGTGGGATCATTATAAAACTGATTCCATTGTGGGTAGCTGACAGAGGGGAAAGAAATCTGTGGCATGTAGGCTGTTTTGGAATTCTGTTCCCCTGTATTCCTGAAATTGGAAACTTTTTGAGGCAGAGATCTGTGAATATGTAAAAATATGTGGCCTACTCTGGGCAGTTGTATTTTTTTTTAATGAATATCCCTGTTCCACATGGCTCTCTTTCAATAGCATGCACCATTAGGAAATTCAAGAAATATTCATTTCAGCTCAAGAAAACACAGGAATTCCTAACAGAGGAATGGTCCACAGTAAATGACTCAAGGCCTGCATATTCTGAGGTTAAAAGTATTAACATTAAGAAATAAATTGTCCCAATGGGGAAGCTGACCATCCTAAAATTTATAAATATATTTTTACACATTGCTCTCCCTTCCTTTAGAAGAAATAAATGTTTCTTGTGCAAATGTTTCCATCCTGTCAAAAGGTAACATCACAAATTTATGATGTTTATCTCTAGAAATGTGTGCGTAATTCTAACGAACATTCTAAACAGTTATTTGACAAATTAGTCTGGGACTTAGTATTATGGACATTGTTCTCCTTTGCAGGCATTCAAATATGACATAATTAGGTGTGCTTTCCAGTTGAAAATCACTGTTTAGACACAAGGCTTAAACAACAAAGAAAGTGGGAAAATTATGTTTGTAGGCCCTACCTGGACCTCTGTGCATTCATTACCACTTCAGAACAGTTCTGTGCAAGGACAGAACATAAAAATAGGTGAATGGGTCAAACGTCAACAGGGGCCCGTTGTTGAGATGCGTTGACAAGGAGCACCATTTTCCCTCCAGTTTGGGGCTTCACGCTACCACCTTGGCTCATATGTCTCTATTTAGATGGAAAAGTCTAATGCGTGAGATTGAAATGCCTTTACAGTTTCTGTAGACACCCTGTATTGTAACAGGGTTAGGGTGCCTTATCCCATTGTACTCCTGGGAAATTTTTGAATCACTAATGCCTGTATTTTATGAATGGTTGTAAACTGCTGCAGAAAACACTAGCTCTTGTGCAGCAAAAAAAAAAAAAAAAAAAGCCAACCAATTATTGTCATTGCCATCATCATCGTCATCATCATCATCATGATGTAGCTCTACTTCCTAATTCAAGCAAGGAAGCACAATATAGCTTATACATGTAGAGATGTATAAACATTGCAAAATCCATTCCATCGAAGTTTAGCAGTTTTTCAAGCAGCTCTGATGTCATCATCTTCCCATTTGCTGAATCAGATTTTGTGCAGATCTATTCTAAAACAAATGCACATATTTCAAAAAATGTGCAAATCCTGCCAGCCCATAGAAATCCCACTTCCTAGTCTATTTTCACATTTAGCCTATGGTGGTAGGAAATACATATTTCGGTTCTGTTTTTATTTTATTTTTATATACATTATGATTACATTTTGTAAAAATACTGAAATAACTACTACTAATACTACTACAGATCCAATAAATCCAAACTCATTTATTTCCATTGCAAATTTCTCTGGCATCTCTGATCACTTATTAGATGGTGAATGAGTAACCTAGGTCCTTATATTCTCAAATAGTACTGCAACACACCCACCTCATGTCCAGACACACAATTCTATCAGGAAGGATAGTGTGTCAATAGCCTTCTCTTTAGAGTACATGAAAATAGTTTTGTTATTTATCAAGTTGCAAACTTATCCTGTTTATTTCTTCAAGACTACTTTAGACCCCAGAACTCAGTTAAATTCTATGAGATCCTACAAATATTGACTCTTTAGTGGTGCTTTTCTCTGACCCCCACCATCCTGTAAAGTCTGCATAGCTCTTCTGGGTCAAGAATCCCACAGTTAAGTTGATAATTGCATCTTGTTTTCCTTCCTCAATTTTTTTAAAAATTGCTAGTTATGCACGTTGGTATGTGCTAGATTCTGGGTAACTCCTACAGCCCCAGGCTAAATTCCTCTATTATTTGTGTTCTTGAAAGACTCATTCCCTGAACACAGACAAATCATTCCCAGACACATACAGAGAGTGACCTATTTCCTGAGCACTGATGAACTGATATTTCTGTTGCACCCTCCAGGTGCCCATGGAAGGTGCCACGTTGGAGGACTTGGGCAGGGACAGAATTCACTTTGTAACACATGCTTTACATCTCTAAGATGCTAAAGTCAAGATGCCAAGGGCTGTAGCCATTATATCTTGCTTACATGTCTTGCTAGATGCAACTGAATCATGGAGAAGGAGATGAAAATTTGGTCTGATGGCAAATCTCCTTGTTATAACATGTTGAAGGATTTCAGCTGCCAGGCATGAAATCCCCTGAGATGTTGGAGAGCCATTGTCAATCAGAGCAGTGGAGTAGACAGCTTTGGCCGAATTACAAGCCTTTCCAAGAGCTGCAGGAAGCTTGCTCTTTGTACATTAGAGCTGTGGCTCTGATGTCAGTGGGAAACCATTCTGGATTGCATTCTGAACTTAAAAGGATCTATCCATGGTTCTGACTTCTATCCTTGCATTTGTTTTTATGTAATTTTTTTAACAAATACATATACAAAAATCATGTAATAAAGAAAAAAAGAGTGCTTAATGCATAAAATCAAGTTAAAAGCAGCAGCAGCAGCAGCAGCAGCAACAGAAATTACCCTTAGTGCACCCATCCACTGGGACCATGTCTGCCAAGTACTATTTTTTCATTTCATTTTTCCACTCTTTCCCAGATTCCCCCTTCCAATCAAAATTGCGGTACACCCTTTGAAGGTTTATTACCCTCCCCTTTTACTAATACATAGTCAATAAACATGCCCTATTTATAATTAAAATAATTCTTCTTTACCAATCCTTTTCCCACCCTTATCTCACATGTCAACATGTCTTTAACTGCTATATTACAACCTTCTTTCTATGATCCAATTAATTGGGGATCCCTTTCTCTTTCCAGTTCTTTGCTATTACCCATATTTCATCCACATATCTAATATAAATTAGAATAATTATTATCCATATAAAATAATTTAACTGGGGTCATAGACCATTTTCATAGAAATATATAAAAATGTTCCTTAATTCTAATTGACATACTTTTTAATATTCTCTTATCCCATATTTTTCCTCAATCATTCTTCTCTAAATCCGTTTCCCATGAATTTTTAAGTGATCATATATATCTTCTCTGTCTAATAAAATCTTGGATATCTCTCCTATGGTCCCCCTTGGTTGCATTCCACCTTGTTTCTCCCTATTCAGCTCCATCTCCTTAAAATTGGTAAGATCTCTACACTTACCATTTTCCCTCAACCATCTCTAGTCCATCATTCGAATTGCATAACATCAAACCAAATTCATTTTCCTTTTAGAGATAATGCCTTTATCCTTTCCTCATTATCCATTTTCCATCAAATCTTTTACCCTAAATATTTGTTTTTTCTTTTAATACCTTTCTTAAACCATTTCTCAGACTCTCAAATTATCTGCACATCCTCTAATTTCTGTAACTGAAATTACAGTTTGGTGAGATGAGCAGCATAAATTCTTCCCTGTACTTTTTCCAAATAAGTATCAAATTTTTGAAAAGGGATTTTCTATCCTTTTAACAATCTACTTATCATCTTGTTTTTAAAACATGCTTTAAAAAGATCCCTCAAATTCCTATTTTTCATCTCTGCTCATATTATCTCATTGGACTGCACAATAATATTGGTATACATCTTAATCAATTAGCTTCATAATATAATATACTATATGGAATACCTCTTGTTATGACTTATACTATTCCTACAATAATTAATTATTTATGATTAATAAATTAAATGATTGATTTATTTTGCCAATCTTTTCCTAATGGCCTAATTGGCAACGTCTCAAATAAAAAATTAATCTAAGGAAAAATATTCATTTTACAAACCAGTATTCTCCGGAACCACAATAACCCTATTTTCCTAAATTGCTGCGATTTCTTATTTATTTCAGATTTTAATAAAGCAAAATTATTCTTTTTCAAACACTGGGTATTTTTTGAAATAGTAATACCCAAGTATTTAATAATATAACATTCTAAACTGAAATGTATTCTTAATTCTCTCCTTTTCTTCTCTATTACAATTACACAGCATTATCTCTGATTTTTCCCAATTAACCTGTGGCCCCATTATCTCACTAAATGCCCCCAAATGAGTTTTAATCTGATCCATAACTTTATGAATCCATGACTTTAATCTGATCCATAACTTTTAAAAATAACAAGATATCATCAGCAAATAGGTTATCTTAATTTTGTTTTTAATTCCAATACCTTCCATTGTATCATCGTTTCTTATACTATTTGCCAACAATTCTATAACTAAAGCAAACAATATCAGTGAAAGAGTGCATCCCTTTTTAGTACCTTAGCCTAAGGATATTCTTTCTGTTAAACCATTGTTAACTATCACTGTTGCAAAATTTTCTAAGTATAATTGATTTCTTACTCTTTTGAATCATAGACCAGATCCTAATGTCTCTATCAACAACCCTATCCTGAACCCTATCCTGACCGTGTAGCATGGATAACTCCTTTAAGTATTTAGACTAACATCTGGAGTGCATACACAGCCCTGCTGAAATTGGAGCTATTTTCCATCCACTCTATGCATGTACTTAGTGTTATTGTGCAGAAGTGAAAATTGTTTACAATACAGGAGAAACTTGTTCCGATCAGTGCTTACACAAACATCCTGATGGACAAGCTCTGGGAATCTATCCCAGGACCTCATTATTTCAAAGTTCACTCAGGGAAGTTATTACCAAGAGCAGAGTAAAACAACAACAGCACACCATGAGCTGATAATGGTTGCAAGTGGGTTGCAAGGAAGGCATTCCTAGCAGCCATCAATACTCTCTGCATTTGTTTCATAATCCCAGAAAAGTCAGCAGTCTGGGTCTCTGTTTGTAGAAAACCATCACTGAGCCAGGTGCGCAAGTATGATGTCAGCTTCCTCAGTCAATGTGCCTTTTCTAGGTTTCCATGAGAAAAGTCTTTATTCAGGGATATGCCATGCTGCAAAATGCTGGGAGGAGCTGTTTGTTTGGTTCCTGCTTCAATGTTTGTGAGTCAGCTCTAAGCTCAGAGAGGAAGAGGGAGAGAAAGCATTCCCACCCCCCTAGCTGGCTCCGCTCACGACATGCCTACCATGTGCATGTCCAGCCTATTCTTGAACACCCTCACCGATAGGGCCTCAACCACCTCCTGTGAAAGCCCATCGATTTAGAAGCCATGCTTCTGGCTATGTAACCAAGGGTGGCATTCACCCTCTTGACTGCCACATTACACTGCTGACTCATGTTTAGCCTGCAGGTGACCAGCACCCCAAGATCCCTTTCACAAGTGCTGCACTCCAGTTACTTGTCCCCTAATCTGTACTTATGACACCCATTCCTATGCCCCAAGTGCAAGACCTTGCATTTATCCACATTGAACGGCATCCTGTTGTCTTCTGCCCACTTCCATAGTCTATCGAGATCCTTCAGGTCCTGGAGTACCTGCTCCTCAATTGTGGCCACTGCCCCAGTTTTAGTATCATCTGCAAATTTGATCAGCAGACTGGTCACCCCTTCTTCCATGTTGTTGATGGTAAGATTGAACAGGATTGGCCCCAGGACAGAACCCTGGGGAACCGCACTTGTCACTGGCCAGCACCTTGAATGGTTACCCTCTGCTTTCGGTCAGTCAACCATGCCTTAATCCATTGGACAGTGCATTGGTCTATCTCAGAACTCCTCCATTTCTCCATCAGAATATCATGCGGCACTCTGTCAAAGGCCTTGGTGAAATCCTGGTAAACTACATCCATTCTGTCCTCTCCTTCTAGCCACCGCAAAACCTTGTCATAGAATTCCACAAGGTTTGCCTGGCCCTCTTGCTTCTATTTTGGTAAACTTGGGCAAAGCTCTGGGACCTTCTCCTGTTGCTGTAGGATCATCGTTTGCCCACTTGGGTTCAGTATGCTGATTCAGGGGTTGTGCTATAAGGCGCTGTATAAGCCTTCCATACCAGAGGCTGGAAAACTTTGGCCGGCAGCCACCATGCCACCACCTGTCTGGTTTAATGCAGAATGGGCCATTGTTGGTGATGTTCTAGGAACAAGAAATATTGAAAGATAGTGGGATGGGGAAAGACTGGGTGGGGTCACTTTTATCTTCTCCATGCAGCTTTTCCAAGAATATTTTTCTTCCAGAGTAGACAGTCACTTTGCATTGGTAAAAGGGACATCATTGGAGCTAAACATATTGGATAAATGGGAGTAAATGAACAGGCACCACTGTGAGATGTTAAGAAGACAAAAGAGGATTCTGCTGAAAGGATAGTCAAGGTTTTTGGAATTCAGGGAGGAAAAGGAAGCTACTGTGGCCAAGGAGAGTACATCACTGTGAGCCTTGAGTGCTCCTGACCCAGTGCTGACTTTGCACTGTCTCTGCATTCAGGGCTAGGGAGGGTTGCTAATGACAAGTAACTTTAATGTACTAGGGATGGACAAATCATAGAATTGGTAGTGGGTGAACCCAACCTCTACTCTTGGTGGGCATCGCAAAGTTAACATGACCTACATTCTGAAGAAGAAGATGTGATGGGAATTGTAGAAACTCAGGGACAGGCAGAGGTTCTTTGAAGAGTCCTCAAGGTTGTTGCCCAGAGGATTTTAGGAGGAAGTTCCCAGTTTAGGTTTTGTATTGTTTACATGAGCAGAGACTTATGTTCCAGCTTACTAGAGGGTTCTTAGGATTACTCATCTTGTTGCTGCAAAGTACCAATAAAGATCTGCATTATAAAGAGGCTGCTTAATGATTTGGTTACTATCAGCAAGAAGGAAAGGGTCAAGCTCATGACAGAATCATAGAATACTAGAATTGAAATGGGCCTATAAGGCAACAAGTCAAACCCCATGCTCAGGTAGGACGCCAAGATAAAGATCAGCAGAATTTTCTGAACATTGGCCTGCTACTAGTGTCTGATTCCCATGCACACTCATGATCACTGCGCAATCTATGTGAAGCTGGACTAGATGGCACAGTAGGCCCCTTCTGACTCTCTCTGTTTCCATGTTTCTATGAATGGGAACAAACTGAGCAACAAAGTTAAAATTTGAACAACTTTCCCAACTTTATGGACATTTCCTAATTTTATGTAATGTTCCTGACTACAGCAAGGCTAATTTATTATGCAACAAATTTGTGTGAATTGTGCACATCTTCAGCAATTTTGAACATTGTGAACAAAACTGCGCTCATGGTTTTGTCTGAAATTGAAAATAAAGCATACGTGTGACTTTTGCAAGCTAAATGAAATCCTCATCTAGCTTTTAACTTTGAAACCTATATTGCAAACCAAAGTTTAAGTAAAAAAAAATAGTTTTGGCCTCAGTTTATCCCAAATCTGGTATATGTCTCCTTATTCCAGATGAGTTTGTAAACACTCCCAAGCCTTACCCAAGTAAGCACCCTCCAGAACAGTTAGACTACAACTCCCATTGCTGACTGGGGATAATAGGAGTTGAAGTCCACCACACAGAGAGGGTGTCCAGTCCTTGTTCAATTATTCTTCTCCATTCCATAGATTTCCCTCCTCTTTCTTAGAATACCAGGAAGGAAGGAATGGGCTCCTAGTACCCACATGATATTTCAGAGGTAATCTAGAAGGAAGCACAGACTTCCTAAAAATATTGGAATCACCCCCAGCACTTGAAAGCAGTATTGTTACTCACACCAATCCACCAGGCATAGACTGCTTTGCTCTGACTTAGCAGGGTACTTCATATGTCCTTGTTTTTGTGTGTCCCGAGATCCCAATTAAATACAATCCATTAATATCAGTGAATTGCCTCTCTTTTATTGAAACTAATGGATGGATCTGAATTTATCTACTTAGCATTTTGTTTCCTTTTTTCCTTTTAAAAATCTAACTCATTGAAGGTGACTCCATGATTCATTAGAAAACAAGACCATCAAAACAACATTTGTATTCATTTGGTTTGTCCTTTCTTTCTCCACCCCCTCCACCAGTGCAGGGATGCTCACTTGATAATTTGTTGCTCAGTTTTCCATTCTTTCATCTTTCATTCAGTGATACTTCCTCTTGCAGGTATGTCTAACGTCTATAGCAAATGAACACATTCAGATAAACATACTGAATGGTTCACCCATTGTTCTGTTTCTGAGAAGTGACCATTCTTAGTTTTATTGCTTTTGTTCATGGGGTCCCAGTCCTTTGCTTGCTGCACACATGCAATACAGCTTCAATGAAATGGACATTTGAGGAATTTGATCTTTGCAAATTCCCGAATGAACTACTCCAGTCTGTACTTCCTGGTGCAGTAGGCAGATGAGAAGTTAGCAAAGGCTTTACCGTCTTTTCAGTGGGAAAATTGCTGTGGAAAAGGGTGTACATTTGCAAAAGTGTATATTAAAAATGGAGAATGTGTGTGAGAGAAATGTATTCTTTAAAATGCATGCAAAACTACAAATTACCATGAAAAGTTTAAAAAACCATACATAATAAGGCAATTCTGAATTGGGATGACACAAATTCAGCTTTGAAAAACTGAGCTCCAGTTCAAATATTACTATGCCTATTAATCTGTTCTGGTGCCTCCTGAAGTAACTTGTTTCTTTCTGCTGCCATTGTTTCAAAATATGTAGTCATCATAGTCTAGAAATGTGGTGGAATGTCCTTCATTGCCTCAGACTCTGCTTGAACCCCCTCTCAAAAGCAGATAAGCTCCTTTATGAATAAGGGAATTAACTGTTGATTCTGTTTTAAGATCAGACTGAAGTGGGGAGGGGATGACATGTCAGCACTTTGATAAGAGGACTAGAATAGCTGTGATATTGACAAGATGACTACAAAACTACATTTTATTTATCTAAAGCTAATTAATGAGACACTTGGGACAGGCAAGGTATTCATGAGCATGCTCTGTTGTTCCTTTTGCTACAACAGAAACTATTCCAATGGAAGGCAATTTGCAGTTTGATTTTCTAAGTTATCAATGTAACTGATGACACAAATATTAATTGCTTTCAGTACTGGCTTCATTTGCCTCCAACTAAATTTTTCAGGTGCTTTCCCACTACCACTTTCAATTATAGATGCAAAGAATACTGGCGTTATCTATCAACTAGATAGTTTCCTCAGCAGTCCAAAAGGGAACTGCCCCCTTCCAGACAGCAAGAAGAGGGAGGGGCCACTGGGGAACCAGTTGGGGAGACATGGAGGAATTCACCCTCAGGAAGTGGAGACCAGCACTACCCCTCTGTCACATGGCACTTATCTAAGGCTGAGAAATTTATTTTCTCTGTTTGAGCAGCCTGAGGCCAGAAGTTCCCTGGGGCAGCAACTGTCTGCTGTCTGCCATGCACGTGCTTCCAGAGTGTGACAGGCAGGTTAGCATGTCTTTCCTGGGGGGGGGGGGGGCAAACCAGCTGTTTCTGGTGATCCACATGGGGATAAATGAAACAGCCAGGCATGGGATGAATGGGATCACTCAGGCTTTGGGGAAGAGACTCAAGGACCTGAAGGTTCAGGTGGCCTTTTTCTTGCTCTTGCCAGTCTGGACATGGACCAACCAGGAAGAGGAGGGTTGCAGAGATGAATAACTGGCTCAGGGCCTGGTGTTGGAAGAAATGCTTTGGGTTTCTTGACCATGGCAACTGATTCCTGATATTAATTGGGAGATGAACTCTGTGGTGGCAGCTTAGTCCCATCACTTCCTGAAAGCTCTGGAGGAAAGGTTTTTCTCACAGGGGGTCCTGGAAGCAACAACAGGGGGAAAACATCCTAGACTTGGTTCTGACCAACAGGGAGGATCTGGTGGATTAGGGGATCTCTGAATGTGAGTGACCATGCCTTCCTGTGCTTCAAGATCAGGAGAAGAGGGATGAGTGGCAGGTCAGGACCTAGGAGATGGGACTTCACAAGGGCCAAGTTTGGTCACCTATGGAATAGGTGCCATAGGTACAGGATGGTGGACAAGTGGCTCTAGAGCAGCACTTGTGACAGGGAACTTGAGGTACTTGTGGAATGCAGGCTGAACATAACCTGGCAGTGTGATGTAGTAGTTAAGAAGACAAAAACTTGGATGTTTAGCCAGAAGCGTTATTTCCAGATCTAGGGTGGTGTCAATACCACTCTAAGACTGTGATGCAACCACAACTGGTGCTCTGTGTCCAGTTCTGGGCTCCACATTATAAGAGAGACATAGCTAGGTTAGAGTCAGTTCAGTGCAGGGCCACAAGGATGGTAGCCGAGCTGGTGGGGATGCCATGTGAGAGGAGATTGAGGGTGCTGGGTCTTTTCAACCTGAAGAAGAGGAGACTCAGATGGACTTTTATAGTGGCATATAGGTATGTGAAAGTGTGTCACAGCGAAGAGGGTTGTGACTTGTTCTCCTCTCTGGTGGGGGAAAGGATTCGATCCAGTGGGGCAAAGCTCAAGGAACTGGGTTTCAGGTTGGATGTCAGGAAGTACTTCCTGATGCTTAGGACCCGTAGGATACGGAATGGGTTCCTGCAGGAGGTGGTGGAGGTCTCTTTAGTGAAGGCTTTCAAGGAAAGATTGGAAAACCACATTTTGGGTATTACATGAGTGGAGCCAGCTGGAGGTGGGGGTCAGACTAGATGGCCTGGGAAACTCCTTCTGACTCACTATATTTCTATGTTTCGACATGCATCTGAGATAGAAGATGCCAACTGTATCACAGTAAGGACAAATCAAAGGTCTGAGGAAACAATTCTTGGGGAAGATAGAACAGGAGCATGGAAAAACCACTGAACTGAACAAAAGTTACATTTTTTTCCTTATAGGTTTTATAACCCCTGACCAGGTTATAAAGTAACTGTAGTAAACTTGAAGTAACTGCTTCAAGTTACTTGAGGAAGGGACATGTGAGAAACCCACAGTGAAAGAACTACATGACACACTGGGTAACTCTGAAAAAGAGACGAAAGGCCGATCAAGCAAGGAAAAGGATAGCAAACTTTGCA
>NW_025335505.1:1567030-1744841 GCF_004798865.1 Varanus komodoensis | reverse complement strand
TGCAAAATGAAAAAATATGTATGTTGTTCACATAGCTCATACGACCCACTGACAATTACCCCTTCCTTCTCTTCCACATGGCAACTAATGACACTACCAGGAGAAGTTTCGCTGAAATAATATCAGAATGTGAAGCTCTAGAGAGGAAAATCAAAAACACTGAGGCCCAGAAAGTCTTCTTCTCAATTGTATCAGTACATGGAAGAGGAACTGTTAGAGAAAGAAAAATCCTTCAGGTGAATGACAGGCTATGATAGTGGTGCTGTAAAGAGACATTTGGAATCTGGGACCACAAGATAAGTTTCCTGGAAGATCTACTATTGGCAAATGATGGGCTGCACCTCACAAAGAATGGGAAGCTTTAAAATAAAATCTACAGGGGAGGGAGATGTGCAGAATGACATACCATCACCTAGCAAATACTTATTTATTTCAGCAGAGAAAAAACCTCAAGCAGGACCCAAAAAATGTAGGAAAAAAACCAAGGCACAGCAAGAATGAACTTCAATGTCTCTACACCAATGCCCATAGTATGGGAAACAAGCAACAAGAACTTGAGCTCACAGAACACAAGAGCAATTGCGATCTTATAGGAATAACAGAAACTTGATGAGATGACTCACATGACTAGAACTGTACAATTGATGGATACAACCTGTTTAAGAAAAATAGAAAGGACAAAAAGGGTGGTCACTCCGTACTGCCATTCTGTACGACTCTGGTGTGCCCATAGCTGGAGTATTGTGTTTAAATCTGGGCCCCTCTTTAAAAGAGGGATACAGCAAGGTTGGAATTAGTGCAGCAAAGGGACACAAGGAGGTGGCTGGTTTGGAGGGTAAGCCATATAAGGAGAAACTGAAGGAGCTGGAACTTTTCAGTCTTGAGAGGAGGAGACTCAGAGGGGACTTGTTAGTGACATAAAGGTACATGAGGGGGTGCTATGCAGAGATGGGTCATGAGTTCTTTTCCCCTGCAGTGGAAGGCAGGACATATTCCAATGGAGCAAAGCTCAGGGAACCAAGATTTAGGGTGGATGTCAGGAAGTACTTCCTGAAGGTTAGGACCCCTAGGATATGGAATGTGCTTCCGTGGGAGGTGGTTGAAACCCCCACAGTGAGGGTGTTTAAGGAGAGACTGGACATGCACATGATCAGCATGTCATGAGTGGAGGCCGGGGGGGGGGGGGCAGTGGTCAGACTAGATGGCTCAGGATTCCCCTTCTGACTCACTCTGTTTCTATGTGTTCTGTGTTTCTAAGAGTGCCCTCCCCATTTGAACACTTTAAAGTATTATATTAAGTGGAATTGTATCCATTCTTCTTCTGATGAGTCAATGTGGCATAGTGGTCAGACTAACAAGGCCTGGGCCAAGGAATTGTGTAACAACTTTCATACAATTCCAACAGTTGTGCAGGGCTTATCTCTCTGCCTTATCTATCATATCGAGTTGTTGCAAAGCCAACCTGGGGACAAAAGAAAACCATAGAAGTTACCGTGAACTCCTTGGGTATCTACCTACATTCCACCACCACCACCATCATTATTTTAAGAGTACAATAGAGATCCAACATATAATCCTCTGCTCAAAATATCTTTTGAAAGGATAAGGAATTCTCATTTTTCACCTACTCTCTGCCTAGATAAAAAATGTACGAATTGGACAGAATAGGCTTCAACATAGGTAAGTCTCAAGACAGATCATAAATTCTCTTTGAAGTATCCACTCAAAGTTTTGGGAGGCATTCTTAAGACCATCTTGACCTCTTCTTTTTTTATTTCATGTATATGTTGAAGGACAGGTGTCCGCATGTCTAGTAAGACCCTTCCTTCCTTCCTTCCTTCCTTCCTTCCTTCCTTCCTTCCTTCCTTTTTGTCTCTAGTCTGTTCTGAAGCTTTTCAAGTACCACCCCCCTCCTCTGCTTGACTCTGCTTATTTTTAATTTATGCTTCTGTTCTGTAGTGCCCTTTGAACATTACTAAAGCTTTGTGGAAGCTACTGCAGAGGGCTGCTTCCTATGTAGTTTTGGAACCATTTTATATGAGAAAATTGACCATTCCGCTACTTTACACACTTTCAACCCAGAAAATGCAGAAGAATCCAAGTTATAGAATCCTACCACATGAACTAGGAGAAAACTTCAGTATGAAATCCAATATGGTATAGTTGTCAGCCTGCTGGACTTAGAAGGCTCAGGTCTTGACATCATTTCATTGTAAAGCTCAAACTCTGGGCCTGTCACTAACTCTCAGCCTCGTAATCTACCTATTGTGAAGGTAAAATAGAAATGGGGGATATTATGTGCACTACTTTGGGTTCCTTGAAAGAAAGGATGATATAACATGATACATAAATATAAATAAAGGCACAATCCCATATACACTTAGAAAGAAAAAAGGTCCCACAACTCCCAGCATTCCCCAGCCATTGAAACATGAATAGGATTCTGCCCCACATGAGCTTCCATCAACACCACATTGTCTGGAAGGACATACATTGTGGTAACTCTAATGTTACTAGGGTAACATGGCCTTAGGTTGTGCAGATAAACAGATAAACTTATAAAACAACATCTGCTTTTTGACTATTTTGCTCTTTTGGTCCTGGTAGAGGCCTCAGTGGTTGAAAATGAGCAGTATTTTGCGGATTTCATTAGTAAAGGATAAGTCAACTAGGACTGATGTCTAAAGCCAAGAGGATCTAGTTTCTTCCAGATCCTATGGCCCACCATGTTCTGCCGCCAGTGATACAGGTGGACCAGGGGGGCAGGAGGAGTGGAGAGGAAGGGTTGGAGAGGCCAGAGAGGCCCAGGAGGAAGGAAAGGGGGTGGGGCAAGTGGTCTCTGGGGCTTATAAAGCCACACTCAGCTGATGCCTTGTCCAATGGATTAGGGTTGACAGGCCACAAGCAGAGGGTGATTATCAGTGGGAAATCATCAGGATGTCAGCTGGTGATGAGTGGAGTCCCCCCAAGGCAGATTCTGTTCAACCTTTTTATCAACGACCTGCAGGAAGGGATAACCAGTCCCCTGACTAAAGGATCTGGAGAGGCTGTGGAAGTGGGCAGGGGTAATAGGATGGCATTCAATGTGGATAGGTGTACCCATCGTTGGATTCCAGATCATAAATATTGTTACTGCACTTGAGTTTTTCTCATGACCTTCACTATAACCATCTATTTGAAGAACACTTCCTAATGGACTGTGCACATAGATTTCTTCTGGAGCAGGAAGTACATGATCAGCAGCCACCAATCTTCTACCTGAAGGTCAAGTGAGATGTTTGTAGTAGTGAATCTGCTTATTCATTTTGGAAGCTTCGTCAGAAACTCTCTGCGTATCATCACTTGTGCCAACAGTATTTGTAGGTTCTCCGTACATTGAATGGCCTTTTTCATTTCAAGTCATCTGGGATAAACTGAATATTGAGTATTTCAACATCATTTTCATCATTTCCAACAGGGATTAGAAGAGGTTTAACCTCCTCCTCCATATTTGAACTTCTACTTACTCTGTTCAGTCATTTTAACTGTAACTATAGGCGAATCTTACGCATCCAATTTCACGGGGGTGGGGGGTCTTGCTGCATGTTGCCGGCAAGTAGAAGCCTGTCCAGGTTCAAAAGAAAAACAAAAACCAACACAAACAGGAACACTGTCACATTTCTGAGTGTAGATCCCTCACACATCACCTCATTTTCAGTCTGGCATGCCTTCAGTGTGGATATGTGCAAAGTCTTGCACTTGGGACACAGAAATAGGTGTCATGGGTACTGGATGGGGGACAAGTGGCTTGAAAGCAGCACTTGTGAAAGGGAGATTGAGGTACTTGGAGAAAAAGCATGTTAGTAATGTCATATACAGTAATAATGAAGTTATATATGAGCTTTTGTTCTCTGACACTGATAAGGGCTTTCCTTTCATGTTTTCCAGTGAGCAATACATGGGGAAAAGTTTCATTCAGGTTCAAAATATATATGCAAACATATTCTCCACCAGTTCCTAGGATGTTTGATAGGCATCTTCTTTCTGCCAATAGTGGAGCACTTCAGTATAAAATTGCCTCCCAGAATGTCTCAAGCAGTCTTCTGTGCTCCATCAGTCGGTTCAGGATGAGACTGTGCTTCTGGGATTCCCCTGCATTGCTCAACTCCAGGGTGAGCTGTATAAAGAAATTCCAAAACAGTCTTAGCTCATAATGATCCCATTGTCTTTATATTCACAATGTGGCAATGGGAAAGTTGGTGCTGTGAGGGATACTCCCTACATGGTAGTTCCATTTTTCATGTTTACCCCTTCACAATTTATATGAGTGTTGTTTGGAAGCTCCTTCATTCATTGTAGCCAGGGCTTTTTTTTTTTTTTTTTGTCATAGAACGCACCGAAATGGCATTCCGGCACCTTTTTTTGACGGATTTTTCCAACGGATTTTTCCAAGTGATTTTGAATCGCCCTGTCGGGCGTAGCAAGTCGGCAGCAAAAATCATTAAACTAGTGCATGCGGGCTGCTTGTGTGTCCGCACTGCTTGTGAGGGCGCTGCTCGGCTTGGGACGCTGCTTGGCTTGGGATCGGTCGTGTGGTCGCACACTGAGTGCTTACTGCTGGTGGTGACCATTATGTTTATGTGTGTGTAGAATGACTGGCTACGTGCAAAGGGTAAATAAGTTATTTATTTCAAAAAAAAAGCTGGTGAATTGAATATACATACATACATACATACATATATATATATATATATATATATGATTAACAAGACGTGAGTTCCAGCAACTTTTTTTTTTTTTTAAAAAAAAAAAAAAAAAAGCACTTCTTGTAGCCAAGAGGTGTTGCACAGCATCTCTGAAAGAACATATTAAACTTTAGGTCATGTAAGCAGATCCATCCCAACATGGTCCTGGACCATGACTTGGTTGAACTCATGGCTACCTCAGATTAAGACAAAATCAAGAGCTACACATGTTTTCCAACATTCTCTGAGACACTCTGCTAAACTCTTTAACTTTCCTCAAGATCCATAAATGTTTTTTTCCTTAATCAAGACCTCCAAATTTTCCCATCCATTTTGCTCCAAGCAAAAGTCAATGGCATCTTCAACAAACTGCCATGGGAAATGCCACCAATCTTGCAAAAATCCTTTGAATAATGCATAAAATACTTCTAGGTGTTTCTTTGTCTCTACAGAATACCTTGAGTGCAACTTAAATTTCACATTCAGTAAAAATAAAAATAGGGAACTCGTTACACAAGAAAATTCCATTTTGGACCTGTGGACTTGCCTAATTTTCAGGATGTAGCATAATGTTTGACCCATGTACAGTGTAGGAAACCAGCCGAAATGAATGAAAAAAACCCCAACATTTAAAAATCATGCCATGCCCTATAATTGAAAGTGTAAATATTCTTTACACCTGGGTGTGCATGAAGCTGTTGAAACTTGACCTTCTAATTCTCTTTACTGCATAGAGTACCATATGGTCAGGGCACCCACTGAGCAAAAGTTTTTAAAGATCCTTTGCAGCCTCATTAATCTACGTAGACTATATGACTTGTTGGGCTTTTTAATTCATTGTACTGGTACAAAGCAGATAGTAATTTCCTGTCTACATTTATAGAAATGACTATTCCATTTTATTTATATTTTTAATAAATAAAAGCAATTCCCTTTGTATGCCTCTCTTCCCCAGAGAGCCTGGCTTTTCACATTTCCTAAGCAATCTGTCACAACAACAATTATAGTATGAGTCAT
This sequence comes from Varanus komodoensis, assembly GCF_004798865.1. Lineage (NCBI taxonomy): Eukaryota > Metazoa > Chordata > Lepidosauria > Squamata > Varanidae > Varanus > Varanus komodoensis. Next base: position 1,739,100 of record NW_025335505.1, on the reverse strand, counting down.
GGAGATAAAAGAAAAATGTCTGCTTCAGGAATGGAGAGAGAGGAAAAAATGAACATTCACAATTGTTGCCTCTTGTTCTAGAGTAAAAGCTTCTGTTGTTTAGGAAACTCTTAGATGCTACTGAATTTGATGGGTTTTATACTCAAATACCAATTCCACACACACACACACACACACACACACACAGTGGAAAAGTGTGTGTGTGTGTGTGTGTGTGTGTGTGTGTGTAAGAGTGTGTGTGTGTGTGTGTAGCATCAGTCACATGCATACAATCTGGCTTGGCATTTCAAAATATGCATTAGCAATCACCTAGAAAGGATTATTTTTATTTTTAAAAATAAAGCGTAAGACTTTCTCACATGAGGGCCCTACCTCTTTTCTTTTCTGCAGGAACTACACCAGAAAAATCCAAGGAATGATTTTTGTCACAAACATCCAATGTTGCTATTCTATTGCCACAAATTAGAAACATAGCAAGTCAGAAGGGGTCTCTTGGGCCATCTAGTCTGACCCCCGGCACAAATTGGCTCTGCTCATATAATGTCCAACATGTGGGTGTCCAATCTTTCCTTGGGTCCTCCACCACCTCCCATGGAAGCCCATTCCATATCCTAGGGTTCCTAAACATCAGGAAGTACTTCCTGACATCTAATGTAAAACATGTCTCCTTTAGCACTGCCACATTGGATTGCATCCTTTCCTCCACCACAGGGGAGAACAGATCACAACCCTCTACCTTGTGACACCCCTTCACATACATGTAAGTCACTATAAGATCCCCTTGGAGTCTCCTCTTCTCCAGGCTGAAAAGTTCCAGTTCTCTCAATCTCATCTCAATTACTCATACTCCAAGTTTTCAGGTTTGGAGAACCTTCATCCAGAACAGATGAAGGTAGATGGGAATATTAGCTCTATGCTCTACCCTCTTTTGAAGGGGGGAACTTACATCCCTACATGTAGCATTGTTCCTAAAGGCATTTCAGGCTAGATTTCCAAGACAATCCATAGATTAGCTTCCATACATTAGCTGTAGATTAAGCCTATCACCCTGCCTTAGATACATCTAAGCCTTTGAAGGAAAGCACAGCAAGAAGTGGTGTCTGCCATCGCCATCTGTGCATTTTATCTAGATGGCCTCCTTCTCTTCCTCTCCCTTTTCTTCCATTCTGAGACACATTTCCATTCTTAGAGTTGAAACCAACTGTGCCAGGTGCAGGAAGGGCAGAAAGGGGCCTCTCCATCTGAGTTTGAACACTGACATTGGAGCTCCTCAGTGCTGGGATGCCAAGAAATCCTATATCCCCACCATGACAATGTAGGACTGTATCTTTAAAGTAGTTTTAAAAAGTAAGGGGTTTGCAGAGGTGACAATGTCTCTGGATAAATGGAAGTAGGTGTCACACCTAAATGTTCTGACCTGCACCCAGATGTTCGGAGGTCCATTAGGTTTTCATGCTCACACATGCACACACATATCCATCTGTTGACCCCTCCAAAAAGTCTGGATCAAACAATTTGGCCCAGTTGTCCCTGAAAGTATTAGATCTAGCAATTCTCATTATATCATTTATACCTTTGTAAACCTCTGGCATTTAGGGGGGCTTGCTTTGTGCTGGACTGCAGCCAAACTCTGCATGCAAAGTAATCATGTAGCACAGAAAAACTAATTATTGTGTGTGCGCACACTATTAAATGAACCTAAAGAAAGGTGAAGCAGTCCCTGTGGATTTTATTCCATTTAGCCAGCGGCTAATAGCAGGCAGAGCTCATCTCTGTTTCTGAAGCCACGAGCCAACACTGTCTGAAGATGCTTCCATGCTCATGTGGCCAGCAGGATGTCACAGAATGCTGCTACCTTCCCACCGAGGTGGTACCTATTTATCTACTTGCATTACATGCTTTCAAACTGCTATGTTGGTTAGGAGCTAGGGGTGAATAATGAGAGCGAACTCCATTTGGTGGAGGCTGGGCTCGAACCACTACAGCACTGACCATTTCTGGCTGACAGTTCCAGCTTCATTAAGCCTCTGTGCCACTACTTCCCCACATTTATTGGTACCCAGAAGCAAGAAAGTCTACATACTAGAAAATGATAATATATCCATTCATCGTATAGCAATGTAAATATATTATTTTATGGGTAACTGGGCTAATCAAAGTGACAAGGAATGTCTCTTGGAGGTCCTATAAAAAGGGCGTGTACACAGTACAAAATGCACCAAGGTTATAAAAAACAGGAGGGATGAGATTTCCTATCAAGAGATTTTTATGGAGTCTGGGAATATTACTGCATTAGTTAGACCTCAGGAAAGTCATAAAAACTATGATGGCAATAAATAATGCAGCCTTTGAAATAATTATTAATGGAAGGGTTCTAAACAGTGCCAAACCATTTAGGGTTAGTACTAGGGTTGGGACAAATGGTTTTGGAATTCTTCTCGCATCCATGGGCTTCCTCCCATGCTAAGTCTGGTCCCACAGAGCAAGCTGAGCCATAATGAAGACTGAAAATGCCTGTAGACTCCCAGTTGTGCAATCATGACCCTTCCCCACCTGCTACACCCACCAAAGGAGAAGCTGCAGGAGGCAGAAGAGCGGCACTGTGAGTGAGTGTTCCAGGTGCCCTTTCAGGGTGCAGAAGGGTGGTCCTGCTCACACAGCACGTGGGGATGGAATTCTGGTGAGTGCCCCATGTAGACTGTGAGTGCAGCCCCCTACCATTGGTAGCAATTTTTTATATCACAACCCCTCATTTTCTCCAATAAACAATGAAGGCAGTAATAAATATTCCAGAGAAGTTAGCTTTTGTTGTGTTTCACGCTTCAGCCAGTTTCAGAACGGTTTGATGTTTGGATGGGAGATGCACATATGTTCCAATGATCCCTTTAAGCCACAGTTTCTCCCATGTATGCCACATAACTCATGATTAGCTTTATTAGCTTTTAATACTATTTCTTTAGATCTACCTGATACAGTCTTAACAGGTTCAGAGGACAAATCTTTTTGTCCATAATATTAGCATGACCATAATTCTCATATGCTAGTTTTTAATTTGTTTCCCAAGTCACCTTGACTCCTATGTTACCATATTCTTCCTCAATAATAGTCTTATAGATGGCTAAGCTCTTTGGTTCAATAGTATTCAGTCTTCCAGCCATTCTTATAGAAAATATATTATAGGAATGAGTTGCCAAGTTTTTAATTTGTATTAATTGGAACCAACTCATTCTTATTTGAATAGTTTTATCTTTTAATTGTCTTATTCAAATTGGTTTTCCTCTTAAAAATAAATGTCTAAGCCTATAAATCCCAATTTCTTTCCATTACTTAAATTGGGCATATTTATCTTGAAAATTATATTTAGGGTGTTCCAAAATGGGACATAATGGGGATATGGTAGGAGTGAGACATTTCCTACTTTTACACCATATTTAAACGAGTTCCCTAATGAAAGGATTCAGTTTCAGTTTCTGCCTGGTGTTTTGCCTGGAAGATATGAGGTCTTTGGTGTGAGGGTGTTGGTTCTTCAGAGAAGCTTCCTGTGATGTCTGCAATCTGGGAGTCTCAGGTCCTTGATGTTATTTGATTCTGCTTGGGTTGAGACTCCAAATCCCGGCTCAGTCCTGGCTCCTGCTTATGGTGGAGTTCATGACTTCAGAAAAGAAAGGTGCTAAAGAGAAGAAAGGTAATAGATAAAATTGTATCTGCAGCAGGGATAATGTGCTCTTCAGACTTACGGGATTTGATACTAATGTGGCTTTTCTACAAGAAATTCATTTACATGTCCCTGGTCCATGTTCTGTTGAGAAGAGATTGGGCTGGAGAATGAAAGCTTAAATGCAGGTGAGGGGTAACAATTTTACCCATAAATGATTTTGTTTTTCAGCTCAATGTTTGCTTCCTTTTGATTGGAAAACACAATGATACAGTAATTGGTTTGATTAATAGATATACACCTAATAAAGTTTTGCAATTTATTAGGTGGGTATGTTTGTTTCAAAAATTGGTTCACATTGCATGTGATCATTTGATTGTAAAGGGATCTTAGATCCTATACTGAACAGGAATACTCCAGCCCCAAGAGGGAAGCAATGGTTATATCTACATTCCAAATGACCGAATATTGACTTGTATGTATCCAGCTATGTATCCAGATGAAATGAATTACATATTTATTTCCTTTAGCCATCACAACTGCTTTTGGTTAAATCATTCTTTGGTTTCCAATATTCTTCCTGTGTCTTCATTTTGAAAGTATGGTAACTACAGATCATGTCTCAGTTTGTTTGGAATTGCGCATTCAAATTCCCTGATGTCAATCATTCTTGTGTTTAAATATTTCTTTGTTAAATGATGAGATTTTTTAAAAAGTGTATATTTTCTGAGTTACATTAATATTTTGAAATTAACTGTACACTGATTAACTCAAGGAAACACATCTTGCCTTAAGTAGGAGTCCAGCAAAGCCTTTATATCTGGCCAAATTCTCAACTATATGTCAAATAAACATTTTTTTAAAAATACAGCAAATACCCTAAGTGAAAGATTGAAAAATCTTATAACTTAGTTTGTTATTTCTATTTGTTTTCAGTCTTTTTATTTGTTTTCAGAAAATACAATGTTGGGGAAAATGAGTATATAAGAAGAAAAAGAAGAGGAGGAAGGGGGGGGGATGTATGATTTTCCCTTCATGTTTTAATTCTTACCATGACTTATTTCACCCTGTTGATCAACCATGTTGCTGTATGTATAAGAGAGCTAATTCTTCTCATCATGGAGTACCAAATTTCTATTAATCTCTAAATACATCACTATTATTTGAAGCCAATGCTTTTTTATTGCTTCTTTAGCCCATAGTTGATTGTGTATTCCTTCCTCTAGCCTGCAATTTCTAATTTAACTAATCTTTCACTGACGTTAAAAATCCAGTCTGTCATCCATACTAGGCCTGCCACATAGTAGTATAATTTGATGTTTAGTACTGCAAGGCCTCTTTCTTTGTCATCTTGTGGTACTTTCAATCTGAGCCTTGTTTTTTCCCATTCCAAATAAATGCATTCAATTTTCTTTGCCATTCTTATAGAGTTTTTCTATACATTATTAACTGGTAAGATCCAAAACAGACATTTTGGTAATACATTCTTTTTTATGATGAAAATTCTTCCTAGCCATGAAATTTTTAGACTATATCTGTAAGTCCTTCAGAATCATTAATCAAACTGATCTATACTTATATTGAAATAGTATATCATTATTTGCTATCAGCTTTATGCCTAAATACTTAACTGGATTTCATATGCTGAGGGGGGCGGGGTATACTTTCATCTTCTTGTTTCATTAAAAACTTTAATGTAATTTTTATTTTCTTCGTATTGATGTTATAACCAGAGTAATATCCAATTTTTTCAATTTTATCTATTATTTGGTGTATAGATGAGCATAGGTTTAAGATGGTCAACACTATATTATCTACATAGCTTTTTATTTTGCATTCTTTCCATCTGTGTTTGAGCTATTTATATCTGGGCCCTGTTGATTTGTTTTTAGCTAAAACTTCCAATACCAGGATAAATAAAAGGGGAGATAGTGGACATCCTTGATGGGTCCCCTTTTCAATTTGAAAACGTTCAGTTATTTTATTTATTGGGGTGCCCAGATACATCGTCCCCCATTCCAGTTTTCTAAATAAATACAGGGTGGTGCAGGGAAATGTGAAATATTCAATTGACATTCAATGCATGAATAAACACATTACAAAATGCATTTTATGATTAAACATATTGTACAGGATATGCAATTAATGATGGTGATCAATATTCATTCAATATTTATATTATGTCTTGAAGATAACATCATGAAGGTGTTCTCCATTTCTCCATACACATGCTGACAGCCTGTTGTGGAAATTCTGTATTGCTCGACGTAACATGTCAAGAGGAATGACAGCAATTTCCTCTTCAGTCCTCCTTTTTAGTTCAGCAATGGTTGCAGGACATGTGAGGTACACTTGGCTTTTAAGATGCCCCCAAGAAAAAAATCACAGACAGTGAGATCTGGAGATCTTGGAGGCCATGGAATGTCACCATTGTGTGAAATGACATGTCTTCCAAACAATCATTGAATAGCTGCCATCAATTGTTGGGCAGTATGCGAAGTGGCTCCGTCCTGTTGAAACTTTTGAAGCTGCAGGTCTGAGTTCTTGCACAATCTGCAATTCGCAGGGATGGAACTTCAACTTGTGCAGTATCCTTTCCACACTGCATTGCCCCAAATGTAGCAATGATGTGTGTTGTCAAATGGAGCAGTGAGGGCTTCTCACAACGGCAGCTCAAACAGCCTCAATATTCTCTGCTGTGTGGGGCATTTGAACACCACCTGGGAAATTCCTTTTTTAAGGCTGAACCCATTTCTTCAAAATTATGCACCCATGATGTAATTGCATGAGCAGACAGGACACGATCATGACACCGAAATTCCCTTTGCTCAGCAGTCACACTATCACCATCCTTATGGAAGGCTTTTCCAGCGAATGCTTGTTGCAGACCACTCCACTGCTCCATTATAACTAATGGCAAGGGGTTCTAAATGAGGTCACACTGGTTCCAAACATTTGCCAGTGCCCCAGGGTCACCATCTCCTGGTTCCAAACTTTCCCAGTTTCCTGTGCCACCCTGTATTATCATTGAATAGCTATACTACGCAAACTTTTACGGTAGTATGAATTAATAAGTCAGATTTGCAGTCTGGGGATTTGGGCCAGCTAGGCAAAGGAGGGCTGTTGAGGCGAACTACTGGCTCCGGGTGTGGTATCAGAACGGACACTTCAGGTTCCTCAACCGCAGCACCTGGTTTCTTGCCAATGAGCTTCTGGCGAGGGACAGGGTACACCTCCCAAGGATGGGGAAAAGGTCCTTCAGAAATGAGCTTTGTCCTTCTAGTGAGCTTTGCCTGAAAGGCTTTAAACTGAACCCAGGGGAGGGGGGTACAGTCCTGTCAGAAACCTGTCCTGATGGGACAAGTGAGAGGAGAAGACCAGATTTTTGGGTCCAGGGTGTTAGATGTACTGCGAGGGCTGGTGGGACTCCTACAAAGAGGGTGCTGGTATCAGGGAAGATGGGAGGAAGGAGGAGGCCGGGACACCCAAAGAAAGGGATCTGTGAGAAGGTGCTGAAATGCATATGTACCAATGCTAGGAGCAGAAAGAGCTTGAGGCTCTCCTGGGAATACGAGGGTACGTCCTGGTGGGAATCGGGGAAAATTGGTGGGATGAAAGGCAAGACTGGAATGTAAACGTAGAGAGGTACGACCTATTTAGAAAGAACAGGGAGGGAAAGAGGGGAGGCGGTGTAGTGTTATATGTCAGGGAAGGGATAGTATGCAATGAGATGTGGCACAGATGGGGATCTGGTAGAGGCAGTCTGGGTGAAACTAAGGGGTTTTGACAGGGGGAGGGACATGCAAGTTGAGCTAAATGAAGAAGGTTTAGCTTCTGCCAATCTTATACTGGGGAAAATACTCTTATTTAAATAGTGTGCAGCTGGCCAATGTAGCCCTTTCCTGGCTTCTTTTGTTGCTTGCCTGGGGTTTGCTTTTCCACCACCGCCACCAAAACCTTTTTCTGCTGCTCATAAAAGGATATTGATTGATTGATTGATTTATATCCTGCCTTTTTCCTACAAAGGGCTCAAGGCAGCTTACATCATTCTCCTCCTCCATCTTATCCCCACAACAACAACCCTGTGAGGTAGGTTGGGCTGAGAGTCTGTGACTGGCCCAAAGTCACCCAGTTGGCTCCATGGCCGAGCGGGGACTAGAACCCAGATCGCCTGAGTCCCAGTCCCATGTTCTTAACCACTACACCGCACTGGCTCAGATATAAGAACTGGTGGGAGATACTTGGAGACAGAGGGTAGTTTCCTTTCCTAAATCCTTTTCTCCCAACATTTCTCTTGTTCCTTCAATACAGGCATGCATGCATGCATTCTGTTGGTTGTGCTGCAACTATGCTCCAGTGTCTTTAATAGTGCATTGTAAGAAATGGACTGATATCGTTCTTGCTGCTGCTGCTGCTTCCTCCCTGGGTCAGTTGTAAAAGGCTTCATTCACCCAGGATCCTATGCATGAGTCTCAGTGAAGCAACTGATGAGGGGCCCAGAGCATGACAATTCCCCTTCTGGAATTTCTGAGTTTTGTACAAGCTGAGCTCAAGCTACAGGTGGGTTGATATGGCCACCCTCTGTTTGCCACCCCTTTCACAGTTTGAGTGCAAGGGTGTCATCATGGCTCTGCATACCCAACCAGGCAGCCTGCCTCCCTCCCTTTCTACCAGTGTGGAGACAGTGTTTTGATGAGAGAAGGTACTTCTGTGCCCCTCCTTAGGTCTCGGACCAAGCAGCATTTGGAACACCAAACTCATTGAGCCAGTTAGTTTCTTAAAGCTTCGGGATCATCAATATTTTATATTTTTCAACAGAATTCTGGAGTTTCATCAGGGCTACACAATCAGGCCTTTTGATCCCTTGTGGGGCAAGGTAAACTTTTATGGGAAAGGGAAGGGGCAAATGGATTACTGCTAGAGGGTTCTGGGGTAGCTCTGTTCTCAGTAATGTCACTTGGAGCATGATGAAACTGGACTTCTATTGCAAAGTTTTCTAAATACTGAGTCAGGTAGAAGTACATACCATGAGCTGGTTTTTGGTCTGATTTGTGTCTTTCAAAGTGCAATCCAACAGAAAACCTGGGTGGAAAATGATTTAGACAATCAATTGGACATATCATGAGCAGAGCCAGCTGGAGCTGGGGTCAGACTAGATGGCCCAGGAGGTCCCTTCTGACTCACTCTGTTTCTATGTTTTTATGTTCTATGTTTCTATGATATATTTCAAAGGGACAGAAAAGGTATCTTCAGGGCATGTTTCAAAATGTATTATGCATTTTCTGAGGTAAGCAGTTATTCCTTCAAAGAAACTAAGCATGCAGAAGCTTATTTAACTAATTCACAATCAAAGGTTAGAGTAGAAGAACCATTCACAGGTTGGCTGTAGAAGTAGAAGGCAATGGTCAGGTTCTACACATCTGAACAGGGATGAGCAGTTTTGGCATTTATGGGGACGGTTTCCACAAACGAGTGCATAGGATCGAAGTACCCATGTAATGTTTATATTGTCTAACCTCCCTTATATATATTTATATTCATATTTTATTATAATATAAAGTATACTACACAGACAGTGCAGATTATACATATGGGTTTGCCTGTGTGAACTAAGAAAGAAAGTGGGCAAGAATTCCTTTCACACTTGCATTGTGCATTGTAGGTTTACTGGATGTTTCAACACTTATGTGCCACACACTCTCGAAGTTTGATCATTTTCAAAATCACATTTTCCTTTGTGTGTGTGTGTGTAATGCAATATTAAACTTTACAGTTGTAATCACGGAACCCTGGTAGACAATTCGTCTAATTGATGAATTCAGGAACTGTGTTCCATTTGAGATGTTCCATTTAAGATGCTGGGTGGCTATTAATGCAGTAATGCACACCACTGTACCATCTCAGAATGCTCATTTTAACACTGCACGCCAGCTTCCTCCTTCCTTGCTTCAGGAGCTAGTCTATTGCAGTGAGATTCTTTTTCATGGAGTACCTTTGAATAAGCAGTAATACATATGTATAATAAGGTGGTGGGGTCCTGTGAGATGACAGTACTATGAATCTCCCAACCATTCGTAACTGGATCAGTTTAGCTCCCAATATACCAGAAACTATGATGGTATGAATTTACTGAGTAACTGAGACATAGACATGCATCTGTAGTTCAGACTTCAAGCTGGATAGTCCATGGACATTGGACTTCATGTCACTAGCGTTAGTCCAACAGCAGTATCTATTTTTACAGCAATATCCCCTAGACCGTTCTTCCATTTCTTGTTTCTTGCCCTGGCCCTCTGTGTTATTAAGGATTCAAATTTTTCAGCTAACGCAATCAGGAACTCCTTGCTTGTCGTTTAGTGCAAGAAAGCTCAGCCAATACCTTCTAGAAGCATCATTTCCATCATTGACCAACACAGAATCCCTTTGTTCACTACAGTATAGATTATTATTGCATGTGAATTTTTCAGCTATCCCCAGCTCAAAAGTAAAGGAAAACCAAATGCTGTTGCCCATAAACCTCACACCTGCATTTTATTAAGCTCTGGCATCACTGCCCATAAAGCTGTTTTAAGATCCTAGAGGGTACATAAATAACAGCTATGATTATGTTAATAAAGATGTATTCTCTGCTCACTCTCACAAAACAAAGTCCACTAAATTAAACAACAAAAATATTTTCCTCCTCCTATTAATTCAGAGCTGTCTCTATTGTTTTATTGTCATTGTAAATTTCTCTACTAAATTGTATTTCATAGGTGAACTTTATAATGCTCTTTTCTTGCTATTAGGGCTATGATGACATATCTGTGTGCAACTCCTCTTTCCTTACTAATTCTCTTGCAGGGTGGTAGAAAACATGGGTCCTGGGATGGGTGTGGGAGAAAAATTATGACCATGCAGTATCATAATCACAAAGATCTCGTTTTCCCTTGAAAGATCATGGGGAAAATATCAGAAAACAACTTTTTGAAACAAGGCAAGTGTTTATTTCAACAAAGGAGGAAGGTGGGACAGAAGGTGAGCAAATATTCAGATGAGTAAATGATTTAAAGTAAGTCTTTAGAACACGGGTGTCCAACCCACAGCTCATGGGCTGTATGTGGCCCAGGATGGCTATGAATGTGCCCCAACATAAAATCATAAACTTACTTAAAACATTATGAGATTTTTTGTGATTCTTTTTGTAACTCAGTTGTGCAGTTCTTGAGCATGAACTTTGTAGATGACAGCGTTATGTCGCAATGCCGCGTAAAATAAATGTGTGTATGCGCTTACTATTTGTATATTTGCATGACTTCAGTTTTACAGTGGTCTGCAGCTTCCAGTGTGTTATCTTCAAGCACAGACAGTCGAATTGACACCATCAGACATTACATGCGCTCATGGTGGAGCATGAAACACAGTGATTGTCATTAATATTTCAACCTAGCATTACAAACAATAGGCATTTAATATTATTTAGAAGACAGGTAAGCATTCTTATTTGATTATTAAGGGCAGCGGTCCTCAAACTTTTTAAGCAGGGGGCAGTTCACTGTCCCTCAGACAGTTGGGGGCTGGACTATATTTGAAAAACATATGAACGAAATCCTATGCACACTGCACACATCTTATTTGTAGTGCAAAAAACAGGAAAAACAATACAATATTTAAAATGAAGAACAATTTTAATCAACATAAACTTATTAGTATTTCAATGGGAAGTATAGGCCTGCTTTTGGCTAACGAGATGGTGATTCCCCAGAAATGTGTCCACAGCAACACAATGAGTATAAAACTGATATGATTAGGACCATTTCTGCAGAGAACAATCATAGGCTCATCATGAGCACAGAGCTCATTTAAATATGTAGTAGTGTGATCCGCAGGGGATCACTTTTTGGAAAGCAATGGACAGGCGATGATGAAGCAATCTGTCACCTCCACATCACCTGTTTTAACCTCCATCTCCAATAGCAACCAAATGACACTAATAAATCTGCACTCACATCAGTGCACATCCATAGAAATGCATGATGTGTGGCATCTTACATTAAAATTTGCATTACACTTTATTTTTCATGAGGGAAAATGAGGAGGAGAGCAACTTCTGAATCTGCTAAAGATTATGATATTTATTAAAACATATAAAACAGCTTTTAAAAAAGAGAAACTCACTGAATATCCACTAGCTCCTGCAACCCAAGTCCATCTCTACAAATTATGTCTCTGCATATAGTTTGTAAAGATGGACTCATATCAAGTAAATGATATGAAGTCAGAATTGATCAGAAATCCATTTCAGTTCATTTTCAATCAGGATTTCTCCAGTTTTTCTGAGCAAACATGAACATGAACCAAACACGGATTTGGATGCAATGTGCAATGCTAACCCATACATTTCTGATGAAATGGGATTTGGGGATCATAAGAAATAATTCAACAGTATACATATAGTTGAATAATGCACATGAAAACAAATATTGTGCATAAATATGTCCTACCCAATGGGAAAAGAATGTGTATATTTCAAAGACTTGCCCAATTGATTTGTGCCTTTGGAAAAATATAGATGAAAATGTACATAGCTATTTATGTGAAAGGAAAGACAAGGAAGTCTTTCAGTCTAATGAACCAAAAGCTTGGAACCAGCTTTGAGAAGGAATTTAGAGAATTTCGGTCAGTTTAGGATTTACTTATTCACACATCCCTATATTTTTAAATGATTTGACTCTTCATTTCAGTAACATCAATTCTCATGTTCCCAGATTATGTGAAACCCTTACTTCTGTGTGCTGATGATGCTGTATTGCTGTCAATTTCCAGAATTGGGTTAAATCATTTACTAGCAGCATTTGGAACTTACTGCTCTATCAATAGCCTGATAAGTAGAATAATCTAAAGTCCTGGTGTTCTCTAAAGTTAGGAAACAATTTAAAAAACTTTAAATGGCAGTGCCACTAAGCAAGTTTTCCATATAAAATATCTAGGAATCCTAAAGCAGAACACTGGGCTCTGGTCTGTACAACGTAGACCAGCAATTGAATCAGCAAACTTTAGCCAGCAGCTGATTTTAAGGGGGGTTTTTTTTGCCTAAGGTAGACATCATATTCCCTGCACAATACAAATTTACAAAGCAAAGACCTTGGCCCAACTTATTCATGGCATCCCTATTTGGATTGTGGGATTTCATTCCCAAATGGCAATAAGTTCAGTCTATTTTTCTTAAGAAGCTTTTGGGTCTTCTCCCCTTTGTGTGGAATGCAGCCATTTATATGGAAGTAGGGATTTGATCCATTGAGTGCAAGGAATGGTTTGACACCTTTAAATGGTGGCTATGTTCACATTTTCTAGTAGCTCCTGGTAGCTACCTGTCTCTATTGCTTTCAGATATGTACGTTAACTGATGGATGAGTGAAATGGACAAGAACCTCCATTAGCTAGGTTTCTTTGCAGAAGTGCTGGGTAATTATGGGATGGAGAAGTCCCATTTCTTGTTGAGAGATTAATAGACCTAGATCTTCAATATTTGAGAACTGCTGCTAATAAAACTTGTTCCTGTGGAATTAAGATGAAAAAAGGACTGATAAATAAGAATTATTTCAATGATATTTGGGGATTGTTTATTTAATAGGCATTAATAAAAGTGAAATCAAATCATAAAATCAGACCTTCAGATAATGTTATGCAATTTTAGAGGGAAGGAGGTAGTCCAAAAGAGGGGAAAATATAGAAGAAGAAGTAAAGAAGTAGAAGGAATTGAATAATCATTTATTATGTAGACAAGGTGCTGGTGGAGGGGTGCAATAGAAGTTTTTATAGCTTTTCTTCTCTTTTTTCACTGTTCCTCCCTCCTTTTTCTTGTTACTGATTTACCTTTGTATTTCTATTGGTGTATTCTAGTATGGGTAGGATCAAGAAGCAGCAGGGCTGCTGTGCCTGGTTAGGGATTCCCAGCTCATCTCTCTTTCTAGCTCCCATTTGCAACAACAACATCCCCAACCTAGATAGTGACTCCGTCCAGCCACCTCATCCTCTGCCATCCCCTCTCCTTTTGTTGTCAATCGTTCCCAGCATCAGGGACTTCTCCAGCGAGTTGTTCCTTCTTATTAGATGGCCAAAGTATTTGAGTTTCATCTTCAGTATCTGCCCTCCTAAAGAGCAGTCAGGGTTGATCTCCTCTAAGACTGACTGGTTTGATCTCCTTGCAGCCCAAGGGACTCACAGGAGTCTCCTCCAGCACCACAATTCAAAGGCCTCAATTCTTTGGAGGTCAGCCTTCCTTATGGTCCAGCTTTCACAGCCATACATTGCAACTGGGAAAACCATAGCTTTGACTTTACGAACTGTTGTCGGCAGGGTGATGTCTCTTCTTTTTAGTATGCTGTCTAGATTTGTCATAGCTTTCCTCCCCAGAAGCAAGCGTCTTTTAATTTCTTGGCTGCAGTCACCATCTGCAGTGATCTTGGAGCCCAAGAAAATAAAATCTGTCACTACCTCCATTTCTTCCCCATCTGTTTTCCAGGTAGTGATAGGACTGGATTCCATGAACTTAGTTTTCTTAGTTTCAAGCCAACTTTTGTGCTCTCCTCTTTTACCCTCATCAAGAGGCTCTTTAGTTCCTCTTCACTTTCTGCCATTAGAGTGGTACTGTCTGTGTAGTATCATCTGGATATCTGATGTTGCTGACATTTCTCCCGGCAAACTTAATTCTGACTTGTGATTCATCTAGCCCGGCCTTTTGCATGATGAACTCTGCATATAAGTTAAATAGGCAGGGGGACAGTATACAGCCTTGCTGTACTCCTTTCCCAGTAAGTAGTTCTATGTCCAGTTCTCTCTGTTGTTTCTTGATCCACATACAGGTTTCTCAAGAAACACAGAAACTGAGCGAGTCAGAAGTGGCCTCCCAAGCCATCTAGTCTGATCCCTGACTCCACTCATGACATGCCTACCATGTGCATGTCCAACCTATCTTTTAAAACCCTCACCAATGGGGCTTCAACCACCTCCTATGGAAGCCCATTCCATACCCTTGGTGTGCTAACAGTCAGGAAGCACTTCATGGCATCCAAATTGAACCTTAGTTCTTTAAGCTTTGTTGGACTGAGTCCTGCCTTCCTCTGCCAGGGAGAACAGGTCTCTACCCACCTACGTGTGACATCCCCTCACGTAACAATATGTTGCCAACAGATCCCCTCGAAGTCTCCTCCATGCTGAAACGATCCAGTTCCCTCAGTCTTGCCTCATATGACTTTCCCTGCAATCCGGCCACCAACCTTGAGGTCCTGTGCTGCACTGACTCTAACCTGGCTATATCCTTCCTGGAGTGTGAAGCCCACAACTGAACACAATACTCCAGTTGCAGGTGTACCAGGGTCATGTAGGTACATCAAGAAAATCCCCAGTCTGTCTCTATCACCCAACACCAGGTACAAATATTCGAGACCCAGCCTCAAAGGGAAGGAAGCCCCATGAGGGAGATTGAATCTCTGTAAACTATGACCATGTCCCTTCCCCTTCCCTCTAAGTGAGGTTGGTGCTGCACCAGATACCTGGGTGGGCAGAGCTCGGTGAGCACCATGCCTCTCCCTTCTCCGGCCATGTCTCTGTGATACATACCAGGTTGGTCTCCTCATCCACAGTTAAACAGCAGTAGCACCAAGCCTGAGGGTTGGTTGATATCAGTACCTGGTACCTTCCTGTTGGGTGAAAAATCAGAAGAGGGGACAGATTTTAACCACCTGCCCCGCTTCTTCTGCAATTACCTGTTAAGCCCCCTCTGCCATACCTTCCCTTACCCATAACCACCCCTATGGGCAACCCCCGCTCCCCAGGAACCCCCATGCCAAACTAAAACACAATATAAATATAAAATATAAGATGTCGTGCAATTAAAATGGAGCCCTAATGCAGTACAAATACCTCTGACTGCAATTTTAAAAATTCCCACCAAATAATTAACAATTAGTAACTACAGTGCCCTGCCTCCCCCCATCACCAACAGCCAAAATCCCTGGACCAACCCAACTCAGACTGGCCCCGAATGGTCTCTAAAGGCTCGATGCCCTTTGGCCACTGCCCTTCAACTGCCAGCCCATTGCAGCTGGCCTTAGTCCATGGCCTGTGAAATAAGGGACACCAGTGCCACCCTGTCCTACCCCTCTGAGTACAACCCTGTGCCCCCAAAGTCCTCTCTCACGGGTCTCAGGAGCGATGAGTACACAGAAGCAGCAGGGAAAGAGCAGGGCGTAGTCCTCGTCCTGGTAGTGGCAGCAGTGCCTTTGGGGGCTTCTGTGGTGCAGCAAGGCACCAAGTGGGCAGTATTGGATTTTACTGAATTTTAACCCTAACCCCATCAGATTCTGGTAGGCTCAGTAGTCCCCTGTCTCAGTAACACTGAGTTAGATGAACCAGTGTCCTGAGTCAATATAAAGCACTTTCCAATGTCTTTAGTCATCTTCCATAAAGCCACAAGTGTTGCTTTCTATAAAGCTTCCAGTTCCTTGAGATCAGCACTACAAAAATGTGCAGCTTGCACATGAGTATATCAAAACTTTTATTATAGATCTCCTGTGCATTACATTACTATTATCACCTCTGAACAGGGAACAGCAATTACTCATTTATCATTTCTAAGCATTTCCTTTGAAACAAAAATCAGCACACGTGAGATACAGAGGAAACAAATCATGATGCAATAGCAAAGGGAGGTATGCTTAGCAGTATTCTATAAATTGTTCTTGTGTCTCACACAGCCTAAAAACTAGTATCAGCATGAGGCTTTGGGACCTTCGTTAGGACGTATATACTTCTCCCCGGAAAGTGTTAACAAGTAACTGTCAGCACTGCTAGTAAATCATGGGTCACAATTGACTGCATTTTATTATCTAATCATGACTCTGTTGCTGCGAAGTTCCAAAGCCTTTTTTTCCCAGATAATACGCAAGGGACACATCAGGATTCTGCTGAGCTGAATCATAACAATTGGTTACTAGAGGAAGGTTAAGAAATGAAGAAATGGGATACCAGCTCTACTTTTTTTTTTGCATAATCCAATCATAAAAATATCAAAACCAGCAGATGTGGAGCATGTTCTCCTCTTTTTCTTCCTTTCAGGGCTGATACATGTGAAACAGCTGCTACATACAGTGCATTAACCACTAGGCACCCCGAGCTTGTTCAGCAGTGGGGTCAGAGGGGTTTCATCACATTGATACAGATCCCAGGTATGGAGAAAAGAGCTCGATCCACTGCTTAGTTCAGACATAGAGATACCTTTACCATTTTCTTGCCCTTTTGGACTGTATCAGTCTCATTCAATGGCTAGTTTCAGACAACATGACAAGTCCTGGTTTGCTGGATTTTTGTATTTTTGCCATTATTTGGTCTGTTTTGTTGTCCAAATCCAGTTGTGGTATGTCTTAGAGACCATGATAAGAGACAGTGCTTTGTTCTATGGTTTTCTGAATCCCCATGATTTGTCTTCAGCCATCCAGCCTTTTGATGCAGACCAATAAGAAGGAAGCAAGGAACATAGGCAATGAACTTGGGATTTAATTTCAAGTGCAGTGGATGATAGGATACAGACTAACTGAGAAAGCACTCAGCAAGGAAGATGGAAACCATGTTAATATAGAAACTACCTGATCATCTGTCAGATTGGTCATGGCAAAAAAACTACAAATTATGGTAACCACACAGGACTGCTTGTCATGTTGTGTGCACTCAGATAATTATTGAATTCACTCTATTTTCAGCTCTCTGCATCCAGTCCAGTGGCAATCCTGTGTTTCATGGGAGAACACTCAGAGATCCTTGAATACAATCATATGTGCCCCTGCTGCCACCTACAAGGAATAGCAGTGGGTTGGGTGCAAGAGGGAGAAAGGGAAATCTGTGCTTCTGGACTATTTTGCCTCTTCCTTGCAGGAAGCTGTGGTTGCCATAATGCCAATCTTTACGGAAACTTGATCTGACAAGTAAAATCCATGTCTCTTCCCTTCCAGGTACCCTCTGACCTTACCACAAACAGAGGAAATTCAAGAGTTCCAAGTGTAGGTTTTATAGCGTCAACCTAAAGTGTTTTAACAGTAAAAGAGAAGACTTGTCTGAATAACTTGAGATGCAGCAACAATTTGTCAGGTTTTATTCTGATCTGAAATTTGGGGGTTTTATTGGACAATTTTCCCATGTTCACTCTATGTCTCCTTTCAGCTGTTTCATAGGGAAACATGATGAACGGCTAGTTCAGCAGGAGGAGCAAGATGCATGTGCCTGGCAGGCATGTGCCTGGCAGACAGCAAACCTCCCTCGCCCCTAGATCTGGCCAGCACACTGCTGCCTTGGTACCGCTTAGTAAGAAGTCCCCAATGACAATGACTCAACTTCCTCTCACCCTTCTGGTGGAGATCAGGGCTGTACCTCAGCCCCTGTGTCTCCAACAGTGGCCCCTTCCCCATGTCTTACTGCAGGCTGGGCTTCCTGAGCAGGCTGGTTCACTGGGGGACCTGTGGCCCCAGGCCGCTCAAGTGGAGGAATCCTATTTCTCACGTTCAAATCTGCACCTGGAGATGGAAGGCATGGTGCCAGCCTCTGCCTCCTGAGGGTGACGTGCCTCCACATTTCCCCAGCTGATTACCTGGTGGCTCCTTCCCCTTCATTCTGTCTGGAAGGGGGCTGCTGCTGGTTGGCCTGGAGGACCTCCTGGGCATCATCCAGGAACTGTTCCCCTTCCCTTATTTCCTGGAGGAAGGCGATGTCATCCCCAGACCCTTCACCTCAAGGAGAAACACCAGCTTGAACACCACCTTGCACTAAGTGCAATTGTAACCTGGCTCCTCCTGGGGGAGGAAAACAAACATTCCACAGGAGGTGCAGGTAACCATCATCCCTGCTGCTCCCAACATGGCCGTCTCCTGGCCTGGCATTGGCCATCCCTCAGAGAGCCTTGCTTCTACTTGCCCTCAGTCCCCTGGACTTGCATGCACTACGCTACCCTTGAGGGAGCCTGAGAACCACACTGCCTCAAGGGCTGACTGCAGCTTCATGAGACTCAGAGGCCACTGGCCCCACCCCCTCTGCTTCCTCCTGAGCCTCTCTGGACTCTTTAGCCCCTCCTCCCTTTTTCTCCACTCCTCCTGCTCCATCCAGTCTCTGCACAAGCTTCTACCTTGCCTTCACAGGTTCCCTTGCCACTCTTTCCACACTCCCCCAACCTCTGCTGCTCTGCTGCCACCGCCTCCATTGCCAAGGTACAAAAAAAGGGAAATATGGGACAGGTGGTAAGACAGTATTATAAGAACTGCAGTAATCTTGAGCATTGCTCATTCTCCTGTCTGTAAACATGATTTGTGGACCAAAATAGCTTTATTTGACAGCAAGCATGCATTTTAAAAATGTGGATGAAAAATATATACTTCTGAAAAATGTGCACAAATACACTTGAATCAATGGGAGAAAAATGAATAAATCTCAAATTTATATGCACAGTTGAAGAAATGCACATAAAATACACATGAATTTTTATGCAACAAGAAAATAAAAAAACTATTTTGCAATCTCATACAGCTTCAAAGCAGAATGGGGAGAATTTCAGCAAGCTCATGGCTTGCTGCTTTACACATCCTGAGAAATAAACGACAGGGTGCTGTTTTGATTACAATAGGGCAGTTTCCCCAAACCTGGTGACCTTCAGAAGTGTTGAATTACAACTCCCAGTACTCCTGATGATTGGGAATGCCAGCTGATCTTACAGAAATTGACATCCAAAATATTTGTGGGGAAACCAGCTTGGGGAAGTCTGCAATTAGAGTCTGGATGAAACCCAGCAGAATCCATCACTCTTTCATTCATGGACTCTCTGACATGCTTGGTTGGATCTTAGAAAGCAAACCAAGCTGAGAGGAAGACGGTGAACTTTCACAAGGAATGTTGTAGAGTCGGCCACCTTCTTCCACATCAGGTACCAAGGCAGAAAGGCTGCTGCAGGTGAGGCAGAAGGCGGATGCTGCTTGTGCAGTGGATGCTTGGGGTCCATTCCTGGCAAGCCCCATGTGAACAACCTGTTTCCATGTCAGGTGCAAGGAAGAGGGATGCTGTTTGTGCAGCATGGGTTTGTGTCCCATGAATGCTGGGTAGCCTCACCAAGGACTTGGGCAATGGGCTGTGACTCTGGGAAGTGTGTCCAGGGAATCCAACAGATTCCTTCCTCTAAGCAGATTCCTCACACATCACTAGGTGCCATAGGGTGTGAGGGGTTCTTGTGAGGCATGTGTGGGAAAACCTTTTGCAGCTGTGATCACTTTAGGCAATTTGAGGAACTTTCCATAGCACCGGTATAAACTGGGTATGCTGCAGGGGAAAGCATCAGCCTTCAGTCACCTTCCATCTTCATTTTCTACACAAGAATGTCATATCTTGCCCAGATGGAAATGAAGATTGCAGAGGCTGGATCTCCTCACTTTGTTCTGAAGCAATCCAAG
Source organism: Varanus komodoensis (assembly GCF_004798865.1). Classification (NCBI taxonomy): domain Eukaryota; kingdom Metazoa; phylum Chordata; class Lepidosauria; order Squamata; family Varanidae; genus Varanus; species Varanus komodoensis. The sequence goes on along the minus strand of NW_025335505.1, from coordinate 1,718,982 downwards.
GTTTGGATACAGGGAAAAACAGCTAATTACAAGTGGGCACGCAGAAAGGTGTCTGAAGGCACACTGGTATGCATTGTGTGGCCCTGGCCTGAGACGTTCAGATGATACGGTAGATGGAGGCTGCTCCTGAGAGCTGTGCACTGATGCCAGTGTGACACCTACAGACAGGCACCACGGGGGTATGGGGGCAAAACTGAAAAACTCTGGCAAAGCATATTGTCTTTGGACCCCTTCCACTTCTAGTGCAAAGTTGCTTTATATGTGTGATTTCTACAAGCAAAGATATCTGATACCCTGGATAGAAACAGCCAGAACAATCCATAAAAATAGAAAGGCAGGTTTCCAATAGTATTAACTTTTATTGAAAACAAATGGAAATTATCGACAATTTTCATGGTCCTGAAGGGAGTTCCTTGGGCTTCTTGACTAGAAAGTGCATACCATGGGATTTCACAAGCTTTGAATTTATTTTTTACACAAAAAATGATAGGCAATGTAGAACCTTAAAAGCAATATTGTGTCCTGTCTTGATTGAAGAAAGAGGAGACACTGAGAGACCTGGGCATGCTCAGCCTTGAGAAGAGAAGACTAGGGTGGTGAGGGGATGATATCCCTCTATAAGTACCTGAAAGGCTGCCACAAAGATGAAGGGCAAGATGTCTTCTTGCTGATACCAGAGTTTGGGACAGAGTCTGAGTGAGATGGCGTAACTTGATGTCCTGCAACAGCAGGGGATTGGACCCAATGGCCTTCATGGCCCCTTCCAACTCCACTATTCTATGAGTCTATGCAATTTCAGAAAGGAATGACCAGTGCCAACTCCAGGTTTTTGAGGGCAAACTACCTTTGGAAAACTACCCTCAATGGCTTCTCTCCCTCAATGTGTCTATCTTAACCATCACCATTGCTGAGCTTCCTGTTGGTCCTCCTCCTCCTCTTCCTTATTGTTGCTTCCATCTGCTTGCCGAACAGGCAGAGGGCATGAAGTGTGAAGGCAAGTGCAGGGAATGCTTGTCAGTGGGTTCCTGATGGGTGTGAGAACAAACTTGCCTGCCTAGGCCCAGCAGAGAACAACCCTCTCTACGTTTTTGCTCTAACAACCTTCAGTCCTAGGCATCACCATCAATGGAAGTGGCAACATATTTGGAAGACACCAGGATGCACCAGGATGTGGAAGGCCGATGAGGAGAGGGAACAGTGAGCTTTTAAACTTTATCATACTGTGGCTTTGGACACATGAGACTAAGGAGATTTAGTCCTTAGTCTAAACAAGGAAAGAGTTTCAACTTTGTCTTAAGGGAATGAACCTTTGCCTTATTTAAATTATAAAAAATGCCCTTTTACTAACATATGGGCAAACAGATGGCAGTTATAATGGTCCCCACTGAGACATGAAACTGTAATGAGCACCTTTTTGGTTAAAAAATGGAGCTACAAAAGGCATTTTTATTTATTTCATCTCCTTGGAAATTCCAATCTAAATTCATCTCAAAGAACAAAGATTCCAACCTGGATGGGAAAATAGATCAAATGGTTGGGTAGGGCATGGTGTTACTTAACTACAGAATGCTGCATAATGAATCTGGAATGATAATGGCTCCCACTAGGTTTATTGTAATATATTTGCCAAGCTTCACTTTAAAGTATCAAGAAAGGAGAAGCAACATTGGTGACCTCTTTGAGTAAAAATAATAATTAAAAAACAATAAAGATGAAAAGGTATGGGACTGGAACCCATCTCAAGGGATGCTGTTCTGCGGATCCCCAAATATTCTTAGGTCACAGTCCTTTATGTGACCTTGCATTTAGTTCTAATTAACAAATGCAGAAAAAATCTGAATGAGAAGATACAATAAGAGCAGCATCCTATAACTGCCAGACACTGGGGGGATTCATAAGACATAAATTGCCATACCCCATAGGCAGCTAGCTATACTGTGTGGTTTTAGGCCAGCTTACCCTCACAGTGCTCAACAGAAGAACATACGTTCACATTGGGGATGGGTATCAAAGGGGTTTCCCTCCCACTCTACCACTGATGTGAGTGCTGGTGGAGAGTGGAGGGAGCAGGAATTGCTGATGCACCTAACCATGACTCATAAGCAAACCTTTCCAGCTGCAGCAGATTTTCCAGCTCTGCCCCTACCTAGACAGTGGGAACCTGAAGATAGTTACCCCTGCTCTGGTAACTCCCAAAATAGATTATTGCAATGTGCTCTATGTGGGGCTGTCTTTGAAGAAGGTCTGGCAATTGCAACTGGTACAGAATCAGGCTGCTCGGTTGGTGACTGGTACTCCTAGAGTGGCCAATATAACACCAGTTCTGAAAGAACTATATTGGTTACCTGTTGAGGCCTGGGCTTTTACTGACTTATAAAGCCCTAAGTGGCTTGGGGCCCAGCTATCTGAAGGACCGTCTACACCCATATATACCTATCCACCCCCTAAGATCAGCTCAGGGGGCTCTTCTATGAAAGCCACCCATCAGGGAGGTGAGGGGTATGGCAATTAGGTGAAGGGCCTTTTCCACTGCTCCCCATTTCTGGAACTCCCTCCCTAGGGAAATTCACTTGGCACCGTCTCTATTTTCTTTTCAGCACCAGGCAAAGGCATACCTTAAAAAAAAAGTAATACTTGGCTCTTATGAATGTGGGCCAATTTATTTTGCTATTTTAATATTTTAAGTGTTTTAATAGGTTTTAATGTGATGTTATGTATAAACAGATGGTGTAAATTGACATCCTGCAACAGCAGGTGGTTGGACCTGATGGCCTTCATGGCTCCTTCCAAATCTACTATTCTATGATGTATATGTTTAAGTTGTAAGCTGCCTAGGAAGGACTTTTGGCAGTTATAGGCTGCCTATAAATATGTGAATGAATGAATGAATGAATGAATGAATAATAAATAAACTCCCTGTATTGCTCTTGGCACATTTTCTGCCCTGCATAGGAAAGGTGAAGGACTACAAGATCAAAGTTCTCCCTCTATCAACATCAAGTTGGTAGGATTGCTGTATTAGTCACTTCACATGAATAGTTCAATGTGGGGATAATTTGGTACTGTTTGTTCTATGTGTATTAATTGTCATCGCTTATATCACTGTTGGCATCACTTTTTCCAGACAATCTGTACTCAAGATGACATAAGGCAATATACAACAACAAAAATAAGCAAAACAAAGCTGCTAAAATCCACATTAAATGCATTATTAAATCATAGAACAAATAAAGGAAAATTAGAATGATATCCACTATAAAACCTTTTATTCAACTAGTCAACATTTGAACAGAGATTTTAAAAAAGGGGGTACTGTGCCTGCTAGGCACCAAAGATGTCTGTAGATGCATTTTACTGGGCATCATACCATGCAAGACATTCTCCAAGTCGGTGCCACCACAGGGAAGTTCCTGCTCATGCAAGAAATGGAAGACAATGGTCTGGGTAACTGATGAATGGGAGGGATCATCCCAATTTTCTGAAGAGTGTTCCATTTCATCTGTTCACAGTATGATTTCTCCCCATTGTTAATGTGGTTGCAGAACTGGTAGAGCATTATGACTCCACAGGCTTCCTAAGTATCACAAATCTGGGGAAGTTTCTAGTGGTTGTATAAGAAAGCAGGTTTCATGTTCCTCTTAGTTCCAGTTTGCTGACCAGTAAATGAACATCACAACAGTAAATGAGTTTGCATTTTAAATGAAATGTACACATGGTGAATGTGGATAACTCTGTTATGCTCAGTTTGGATGTCTGCTTTATATGTTTAATGAAAAATAAACTCCCTGAAATAAAAAGATAATAGATAGTTCTTTTTTTAAAAAAAAGTTACATTGTGTGGAAGTTGTTTGAATTATTATGGCCTGGGCCCAAAGAGATCCTTTTGGTGTAGTCAAGAGCTTTGGCTTACCAGGTGGGAGCTTTTATTTTTCCCTTGAATGCTGAGGTCTTATGCAATGTCATGAATAAATCTTAAAAGCCCTCTGTTTCAAAAAGAGATCTTTTCTGCAGTAGTGGGGCTGCACTTTGAACAACAGGAGTACAAAACTCCCTTTTGTACATAGAATTAGTTGAATACAATTTTGAATTGCTGGGCAGTATTCAAAAGGGAGCACTTAATGCCCTGCCAATTCTTTTGTGCTCTTCTGATTCCACTGCAAGCATCCCTAGCCATTTGCACAACAAATATTTAACACTTCCAGGGTCAACCCAAAATGAATATGGAAGATCTGCATAAGGACTATTAGTGTAGAATAAAAGTTTAATGAATAAAGAAATAAATAATAAACAAGTAAAATCCAGAAAATAGCATTCCTGTTAAATCTCTGTTTCCTAAGCAATGGAATCAGCAGGACCCACCTCTTGAAGAAGAGAATTGTCAGGAACGTGAGCATTCCCTCGGATTCCTCTCCAGGTTTATGCATATCCTTAGTGTTTCATTTTAAAATGTTTTGGGTGGGTGGGTGGGCGGGCATGCAGGCAGGCAGGCAATGTTCTTCCTAGCTTTTTTTTAAGAACTATTAAGTAAAAAGTGAAATATATTAACTCTTGAATTCAGGAGATAGCAGTGTTCCCTTTTTTCTCCTGAATAATCTGGACATACACCTGTAGGTGTCAGTATCTTGGTGATAGCCTGGGATGGTGGTAGGCAGAAGAGGCAAGCTTAGATTTTAGTGAAGTTCCCATTTCTTCAGTTTTACCTAATGCTTGAGCTAGCTTTTTATGCTTTATTGGTACAACTTACTCTTGAAACAGGCTTGTCCTCTGCTCAAATTTCTCAGTCTAGAAAGAGGACTTGGAGGGAAAGGCACGATTTCTGAGAAATTTACACAGGACAAGAGGACTACTAGAATGCTGCAGCTAGGGTGGAAACAACTTTTGTGGATGGGAAGAGAAGTGGCAGCTATGTGTTGGGGCCTCACACACTTAACAAAGGGGCGGGGGAGTGATGCTGTAAAGTCCGGCTGCACCACCCACACCAGCTTCTGAGGCGCACGCTTAGGGCTCCTGTTCCTCATGTGGGCTGAAGAGAGGACTGAAGACCTTTGTGCCTCGGAGCATGGCCTCACTGGCCACAGCCACCCCATGTCAAACAGCAGCATTCTGCCGGTTGCACAGGTATTCAAAACAGGTGAGGGGACAGGTAGCCAGTGCTGCCAGCCCACTTATTATTTACTTATTTAAAACATTTTTATGCCGCCCCCATCGCAACGAAGCCTCGGGGCGGCTCACAACAGGACACAAAGTACATAAATACATAAATAATAACAATATAACAATTTTAAAAAAATGTTTAATTTTGCAGCCTGGCTAGGAAGGGTGCCCTGCAGAGCCAGCAGACACATCCCACAGTGGAGGAAGGTCTTCCAGACCTGGCACATGCTTTGACTGTCCCCACTTATGCTCATACTTGTGCTGCTGGGCTTCTGCCTCTACTCCCCACTACAAGGCAAGGAAAGGACTGTCTTGTAGTGCAACACAGGGAAGGGAACTTTGGATTAAGGGGCTGTGATAAGCGCTGGGGCTGTGCTGGGCCTTGCTGCATACCGACTGTCCCTCTCCCCCAGCACAACAGGTGGTTGCGGGGCCCACACCTTTGGAGCCTTGATCTTCTCACCCCTCCTCCCTGGCACTAAGGGTGTGAGGGCTGGGCCATGGGTGGCAGCAGGGAAGAGCAGCACATGGGGTCCAGGGCATGAGCTCAGCTGGGTCCAGGGCTTCCTATGGGCCAGAGGCTAGGGGCAAGTCAGCAGGTCCAGGTCAGAGGAACAGAGGAGAGCAGTCTGATTTTGCAGGCAGAGAGAGAAAGTCAAAGCACAGTTCCAGAGTCAGTGTACTGGAAAAACATTGCTGCAAGGATTGTGGTAGACTGGAGCAAGGCGGGGTCTACTTGGAGGAAAGACAGGAAGAGGAGAAAGGGCGCAGGCTGGAGCGAGGCAGGAATGAACTGGAGCGGGACTTGAACAAGGCAAGCACAAACTGGAGCAAGGTGTAAAGATGCAGGGGCCAGAGCACAAGGAGCCACCCGGACAACATGCATGGCTGTGGCAAGGAGCAGCAATGCAGGGAAGCCTTTTGTGCTGGTCTTCAGGGTCTCCAGCTGCACTGTGTAATTGCTCTGCTGGTGTTCCCTGCAGGTGCCCACAAAGGTGTTCCTGGTTCTGCGAACACTGGTAGGGTCACTCAGGCCCTGGTCCTGACAGAGGGTGGCCTAATACTTGGTGGCTTAGGCCATTCAGGGCTGGTCACCTACCTGCAGCAGGGTGCACCTCATTGTGCAGCCTTCCCTCTGGTGGTGGGGAGAACTTATATTGGCAGTCTAGGCTCACCAGAGCACAGTCTCTGGGCAGAAAAGGTACCAAGTACAGGGTCCAGCAATCCTCCTTTCCTTCTTCTTGGCAGCGAGGGAGGCCAAGTCATTTCAGCTCAGGCCCACTGGGGCCCAGCCATCCACATGGAGGGGCACACTGCATCTCGTAGGCTAGCTGTTTTATCTTTTTCAGAGATCTGGCCATGCACATTTCAAGGCCTTTGGGCAGGAATCAGGGACTTCACCAACTCATGGAGATGCAGCCTGGTGTGGCTCACTCTCCTACTTGCTTGGGCTAAGGCCCCAGTTTTGTATGGGATAGGTCCAAGCTGCTGGCTGCTAGGAGGTGGCTTGCAGCAGCAGGTCTTAAGCTAGTCATCTATTGCAATGAAAATGAGAACCACTAGTGGTTTAGCCTTGGGTGGTCAGGTTGGGGTCTGTACATCAGACTGGGACTAGAGAGGCTAAGATTTAAATGTGCACTCTGCCACAAAGCTCTCTGAGCGACTTTGGGCAAGTCAAACTGTCTTTCAGTCTACCCCTCCTGTCTGGGTGGTTGAGAATGGGTAGGCGGTCATGACACTGCCTTGAGATTCTTGGAGGAAAGGTGGGCTATAAATATCATATATGAATCAATAAAGCCAAATTTAGCCATGAATGATATATTTTCTCTATTTTTGCCCACCTTCTTTCCTCTCTCCCTCCCTCCCTGGCCACCTCCCTTTTAGAATATAGAAAGTTATATTTCTGTTTGGCTTGAAATGGAGAGGAAAATTATCTTTGCTTTCAACTGGAAACCGAAATTAATAATTCTGTTTTCTCTGGTGGGGAAGTGTGTGTGGTGATGAAGAGGAAGGTGATTTTCCTACTAAACTCTGTACTAAATGGTGGTTAGTTAGCATATTGCACCACTTCACCTACTACCAACAGAGAACTCTTAGAGTCGGTATTAAATTATTAGATGCCATGGTTTCACTTTATAGAGAATGTAAATTTTCATGATCAGGTTCCATTCTTTTCCATTTGTGGCTCAATCATGCATATTCATAGTTACACATGAGAATAATTTGTGAATATTCATGCACACTTTGTGATGAAACTAGGCAATATTAATACATAATTCATATGATCAAAGTATAGGAATTGGTTTTGAAAAATGGCTGCATCTGCAAACTGTGAAGTTACAAGCTGCCCCTTCGCACACTCACATGCACAATTCCTATGTTTTTCTTGAGTGCCTTAATGAATGTTTATGTCCTTGAATTTAGAGATGATGCCTTGGTTGTAGGTCTGTTGCAAGGAGTATAGCAGGCCTAGTTTGAAAACAGAATGATCACAGAATTGTATTTTCTCTTATCTGAACTTCACATACTCTAGAGAGAGACTATTGCTTCCCAGCTTTGCCAGCTCCCATTACCCCAGACAGCAAATCCGAGTCATGGATGATCAAAGACGAACAACATCTGAAGGGTCACAGACCCTCTATCCCTATTGTGCTCCAGTCCCTTGTATCTGGACAGGAAGATTCTTCTAACCTTCAACTCAAGTTACACAACTTCATAGTATTCAAACAAGGGACCACATATCAGACCCACACAATCAAATGAGGTCTAACTTTGTACAATGCAATCTGCACCATAGCAGAATGGGATGGAGTCACAGCAGAATGAAGCACACAGATGGAAGTCTCAGTTCTCTTGGTCTTCCTCACTCAAATCACATCGTGACAGGAGGAAGGATATCAATTGCATAGGAAAAACCAGGCATGGATGAATCTCTCTGTTTTGCTTTCTCTCCCATTCAGATTAATAATAATTTTAAAAACCTTAAGTTCCCTATATGTCATTGATGAAGAAATTTGCAATTGTTGATACGTTCTCCTTGAAAGATGACCCAAACAAAATTCTGACCGATCTCTAGCAAAATCTGTAAAACCATCTCTGCCATGTACTTGCTTCATTCTCATATGATTATACTGTATCAGCATCCATCTGCAAAGCTATGCAAACTTAGCTGGGGAGTAGACCTCACGTAAATCAGTTGGAATTGCTTCTAGCTATATGTGTGCACACCCACAGATATACACACATGGATACAGTCACCTGCTATGAACGACAATTTTAATATATATACATGTGCGCACACAAGTATTAATATTGTCACTCACAGCAGGTTTGTTTATTTACTGGATGCTGTCTTTATTCAGGAAGGAATACACAAGCTGTCCTCACACATACTGCCCTGTGTGTCTGTGTTGTTTAATTTATGGAATTCAAGAGAATGAGTAAAGCAACTGATAAATAAGCAAGCAAGCATGTTTGGCAACTTGGCACTCACAGGAGAATTCAATTCACATTCCACTAAAAGTGGGAGAGGAGGAACATCTCACTGCAAGTACATTGTTTCTTTGCTTTAATACTAGGGGGACAGATCATTAAAACAGTGGCTAATAGTAAAGCAGAAAAGTTATGAAGTCAATGGCAGATGATATGCAAGCAAACAACTTGCAAGATTTTTAGCACACCATTCAATGTTTATTTATGTCTTTTTATTTAACATATAACAATATTAAGCTGCCTGTAAGAGCAAAACCCTTTAAAGGTGGAGCACATGGTACAGAAAGAATGCAAAATTCAATATAATAATATTCAATAACAAGTGAAAAGTTATTAATATTCACTATAATAGTATAAACATAGATAAAACCCTCTGTTCATAGACTGTGGAAAGGACTGCAAAAATGAGTGGGTATTCAGGGCCTTCAGAGGAATGAAAAGAAGAAGGTCAGATGATATAGTACGTAGGGGTATCTCTTCAGCTTGTGCAAATCCCTTGTGAGATCATGGTATATCAGGAAAAACCTGGAGAACTTGCAGAAATAGAATTCAGGGGTCTGGCAATCTACTTGTTCCAGAAAGATAGTCCTAAAACAGAATCACTCAAATGCAAACCAGGCATTTTTCTATGAAAAGCTAATTCATCAAGATCCCCGTGGCTCTTTCAGAGAATGTTCCACTCATCTGTGAAGTGACAGAGTCTCTGTCATCTCAATTAACCCTGAAAACCTTGTGCAGGCCTAGAAAGAAATGACTGCTTTCTGATGTAAAAATAATCTATATTAATGAGAAGGATCTGTCATGAACTTTGGACTCATACAGTCCCCCACCTGCCCCTGTAGTGCAAAAAGAGTAGAACTTTTGATTACCCACAGTTCAGTGTCACATCCATACTGTAAAGTGTGGCTAATCCTAAATTTGTCTGTTCAAACTAGCCAGATTCAGAAACTAAGGTCCAAAGGTAGCTTGCTTCCAAACCATGGATATATGAAAAATCCAATTATAGGGTTAAAATCTGGTGGGCTGGCTTGGCTCAACTACATGAATTCTAAGGCATCAACCCATTGCTGGTGCCAGTTCACTCGACTGTGAATCAAATGAGCATATAGTCTTCTGCTTTTAAAATGGACTATGATCGGGGTTTTCTTTTAATTGAGGCAGATAAATCATGCTCCCAATCTGTACAAACTGAAGGTAGAATTTAAACAAATTGCAAATGCAATTCACTCAGATTTCCCTGATTTAAAAATATGTGTGTGTACAAATTGCAGCCCACCTTAGAAAGTGAAGTTCTGAACCCACCTTGACTCAGCCTGCTTTGGGCTCTTGACTGCAAATGGGACAATTTTCTCAGTGTTGCTCATCCCTATTCCAAACCATAATTAAAATTAACTGCACAGTTTCTGACCACAGCTTTTTGTGATTAACTGTACTTTGCCAAAGCTCAGTTACCACAAAAAGCTGAAGTCAATCAAAGCAGAAGTCAAATTGTCCTGGCTCTTCCTTTAAACTACAAGGAAAGGAGAAGAGGGTTCCCTATTTGCCCTCCCACCCCCTGAGATCGGCAGCAGAAGCCCTCCTCCGGGAACCCTCTGTGAAAGATATTAGGAGAGAGAGAGTACCCAGAGGAGGGCCTTTCTGCAGTGGCACCCCGTCTATGGAATGCGCTCCCCAAAGAGGTCCGCCTGGTGCCGTCATATGTTTTTCAGCTCCAGGTTAAGACCTTTTTATTTCATCAATAGTTTAATAAGTTTTAATATGGTGTTTTTAATATTATATTTTTAACTGCAGTCAGAGTGGGTCAATTTGTATATGTTGTACATACTTTGCTATAATTTATTTATATTGATATTTGTATTTTTTTAATGTAAGCCATCCTGAGGCTTTTGCAATAGGATGGCATATAAATATCACAAACAAATAAATAAATAAATAAATAAATAAATAAATAAATAAATAAATAAGGGTAGAGTGCATGAGCCTGCAGTTTGTTGTGACTGATGTTCATAACAATAACTCATAATCTACCTTTACCTCTGAATGCAGCTAAGGTGATATTTTGTTTCAAATTAACAATAGGCTGGACCCACATGTACCCCATGTCTTCTAATTTTCTTTAAAGAATTCACTCAAGTTGTGGGACAAATGGCTGGAGAGCAGCACTTGTGAAAGGGATCTCAGGGTGCTGGTTGACTGCAGGCTAAACATGAGTCAGCTGTGTGATGTGGTGGTCAAGAGGGCGACCACCACCCTTGGTTGCATAGCCATAAGCATGGCTTCTAGATTGAGACAGGTATTACTACCCCTTTATATGACTCTGGTGCACCCGCAACTGGAGTATTGTGTTCAGTTCTGGGCCCCTCGTTACAGGAAGGATAAAGCCAGGTTAGAGTCAGTGCAGCATAGGGCTACTAGGATGGTGGCTGCCTTGCAGGGTAAGCCATATGAGGATGGACTGAGGGAACTGGGTCTTTTCAGCCTTGAGAAGAGGAGACCCAGAGGGGACCTGTTAGCAACATATAAGTATGTGAGGCCGTGCTATGCGGAGGTGGGTCATGACCTTTTTTTCCTCTGTGGTAGAGGGCAGGATGCATTCCAATGGAGCAAAGCTCAGGGAACCAAGGTTCAATTTGGATGCCAGGAAGTACTTTCTGATGGTTAGGACCCTGAGCGTATGGAATGGACTTCCACGGGATGTGGTTGAAGCCCCATGAGTGAGAGTGTTTAAGGCTAGGCTGGACTTGCACATGGTAAGCATGTCATGAGTGAAGTCAGCTGGAGCCAGGGGTCAGACTACATGGTCCAGGAGGCCTCTTCTGACTCACTCTGCTTCTATTCTATAGAGCATCCAGAAGAGATAAGAAATTTCATGGCATTAGAAAACTGAAAGAATTACCAAAATTAAGAAGGTGGAGAGAGTCAACTATAACTTAATAGGGAGAATTATTTCAGGCAGAGGAAAAGATATTAAATGCTTTCATGGTGTTCTGCTATAGAAATCAATTGTTTCATTGTATTAGAAATCTCTAATATTCTTCACAGTTGTATCATGGACATCTTTGTTCCTTTTTTGAAAGCCAGATCATTATTTTTAGTGCAGGAGAGTCTTTAACTTTATGTGTAAAGGAAAGGAAGGAAGGAAGAAGAAGACAACAAAGAAGAAAGTATGTCGGTTACACTGCCTGTTCAACATGAAATTATTTTAGTTAGCATCATTTGGATTTCCAAATTTCTTTGAAAACAGCAGCATACATTTGGAAGACTAACAAAAGAAAGAAAAAGTCTTATGTGACAGATGATGTCTAGCATGCCTTCTGAAATGAATAAAGGGGAGCACAAATGTTTAATGGCTGCAGCTGTTGGGAAAACAAAATGTCTATTGCGTGTATTGAGCAAGCAAGCAAATATTTGAGTGTATTGAGGTTATTTGCTTGCTTGCTTGCTTTACCAACAGCACGTAGGAAATAATATGTTGCCTGAGAAACACCTAATGAGAGGTGGGGAGAGGAGGGGGAGGGGGAGGGAAAGGGTAAGAGAGAAGGTGGGGAGAGGGAGGGAGGGAGAGGGAGGGAGGGAGGGAGAGAGAATGATGTGGGGGAGAACTGAATTTGCCACTGACTTGGGCCATCCTGGCCTTGGGCCAGTCACTACTCTCAGCCGAATAATGCTCACAGGCTTCCTTTTATATATTATGGGAGAGCCATCTGTGAGTCACCCTGAACTTGCTGGTGGAGAAGGGGTGTAAATGCAGCATATAAACATGCACTAGAAGACAAGGCTGAAGCTGCCTGGCTGGCAGGACCACCTAGAATTGGGGTTGGCAAGCGTTAGGGTTGTGGGCCCATCTTGCTTTTTCATGAGGACCGCCATGTCCCACAACTGGGAGCCAGATGTCAAAGAGTGGCTCAGGAGGGAAGGCATGGAACTGAAGAGCAAGGGCCCCAAAGCACTTGCTCAGCTCAAGAATAAGCTTTCTGTGCCTGATTTAGAGCTTGTACACAAATCCTTCCACACACAAACCTACTTTTGCAGGATGACTGATACCAGGGAATGAATGTGTAGAGAGTACTTCTCTTGGCCCTCCTAGAACTCTCATAAGCCTGCATTGGCACGGTGCTGTCCCCTCTTTTTGTTTTTCTGCCTCTTTTGCCCAGATTCGGAAATTTGGGAGACATTTCTCAGTGGACAGGGCTTCAGTGTTTATGTTACTGTAAGACAGTGGGTGAGCAGTGACAGTGGTGATACAGGTGCTCTATTCCTTTACAGTTTTTAACCTTTCCCTCCTTGCTGATCCTTCGGCTGTTTGTGTTTCCTGGAAAGCCCCTAAAAGTCTTAGGCAGGACTTTCTCCCTTGGGTTTTTCCACTGCTTCTGCTTGCTGAATGCCTGAAAGCACAAGAGAGACATTTTGTGTACAGTTTCATTGTTGCTAAAAGTCAGAGGAGGAGGAGGAGGAGGAATGCTAAAAACAACAATACAGCCTTCTTCAGAGACATCCAGTACAAAAGACATGTGAAAGAGAAAGGTGCCCAACTATATAAAGTGGGTGGTAAAGTGATAATAGACAACAAGGAAAAAATGGAGGCACTCTATTTCTTCTTTGCCTCAGTCTCCTCCCACAAGAAAATCTACAAAGAGAATATACAAGCTGAAAATGGAGGAAGGCAGCCCTTAAGTGACAAACAAATGGTCAGGAAATATCGAAATAACTCCATCCCAGAGTCATAAAAGAGCTAGCAGAGGAACTCTCAAACACTGGCCACTTCTTCACTTAATTCTGGAACGCAGGAGAAGTGCCAGATGATTGGAGGAGGGATAGCATTGCTCCATCTTCAAAAAGGGGAAAAGGATAATCCTGGGAACTACAGACCAGTTAGTCTGACATTGACCCCTAGAAAAATTCTGGAGAAAATTATTAAAAATCACTCTGCCAGCACTTCAAAGAAAATGCATTGATTAGTAAAAACCAACATGGATTTATCAATAATAGAACTTGTTAGACTAATTTAATCTCATTTTTATTCATTTTATTTATTTATTAAACGCTTTTGTATGCCATCCTATAATACAAGATTTTGACAGGGTAACCTCCCAAATAGACAGTGAAAACACTGTGGACATAATCTACTTCAACTTTAGCAAAGTTTTTGACATAGTGTCCCATGACATCCTGAGAAGCAAACTAGGAAAAAGTGGACTATATATAGCAAAACTATTAGGTGGATCCAAAATTGGACTCTAAATTGGATGCAAGGAGTGCTCATCAATGGCACCTTCTCAAACTGGAGGGAGATAAATAGAGGGGTGCTGCAGGGTTCAGTTCTAGGCTCCTCAACATCTTTATTAATGATTTAGATGAAGAAGTACAAGGAAAAATAATCAAATTTGCAAACAATGCAAAACCGGGTGGAATAACGAAAACCCTAGAAGTCAGAATGAAGAACCAGTGCAATCTTGGTAAATTTGAATGCTGGCTGAAAGCAACAAAATGAGATTCAAAAGGGACAAATGTCAAGTCCTCCATCTAGGAAAAAGAAACCAAATGCATGGGTACAAGATGAGGAGTATGTGGCTTAACAGAACTGAAAAAGAAAAAGACCTTGAAGTTCTGTGGAGAACAGGCTAAATATGAGCCAGCAGCGCAATGTAGCCACAAAAGGGCAAATGTTATTTTGGGATGCATCAGTAGAAGTAGTGATAGTTCCCATATACTCTTCCCTAGTCAGACATCATCTTGAATTTGTTCAGTTCTCATCATGAAGATTGACGAAAGATGCAGAAAAATTAGAAAGGGCAACAAAAATGATCCAAAAATGACCCTGTGAGGAAAGACGGAGAGAACTGGGCATATACAGCCTTGAGAAGAGAAGACTGAGAGGGAAAAATCCCTCTATATGTACCTGAATGTCTGTCAAAAAGAGGAAGGTCAAGATCTCCCACATACAAAGAGTGTAGGACATGGAATAATCAACTCAACTCAAGTTGTGACAAAACCAGATTCAGGAAAAGATTCCTCACTCACTGTCAGAGCAATACAACAGTGGAACTAGTTGCCTAGAGAGGTTGTGGGCTCTCACACACTAGATACTTTCAAAAAGGAACTGGACAGTCATCACAGTGGGATGGTGTATATTGTCAACTGCAACAGCAGGGGCTTGGACCCAATGGCCTTTTGGTCCCTTTCAACTCTGCTGTTCTGTGATTTGAAGAGGAAGAAACAATATCATTGCTGCTGCTACTCCTCACTCAGCTTTCAAGTCTTCAATAGGCAGCATCACCAGAAGGCCCCAAAAGAAGGATGTATGAAGAATCTGGAGGTGGGAATGTTAGATCCTCTGGACTCTTAAGGACATCCTATAATAGTTAAAAGTATAACTAAAGAAATGTCCTTGAAATCTTTTCATTTTCCTGCTGCTGCTTCCTCCTCCTCCTTCATGTTCAAGCAGAGGTTATAATTGAAATTAGATTTGTGATTTCTGTTCTTTGTTATGTATTATGCATAACAATGCACCACATTCTGTCTGACAATCTTTAATGAGAACATTGTTTTAAATGTTACCATCCTTTACAGTGACAGAGTGTCTGAGGCAAGATTCAGGACCAGTACAAGCTCTTGAACTCTATGTTACGTACAATGTGTAATAACAAGACATTTCAGGGTGAAAAACACAGTGCAAATAATGCCAGCCGGCTAGTTTGTACTAGAAATAAGTACATGAAATTTTCATTTGGGCTTAGTTGTCCAGAGCAAATATATAAAAGTAATAGATGTGATAAATCTGATGAGATATTTAGCTGAGTTTGATTCTTTTGGGACAAAGAAATAATCAATAGATGTTAATTGGATAGTTAATTAGATGTATCAGCAGGACTGATGTGAAGGGGTCAGATGTCTGAGCAATATCTATGCCTAGTCAAGAATGGGCTATAGATGGCTTCAACCTATCTTGATATGACAGGCAGCAAGGATCTAAAAACTTCCTTTTGGCCATCCCTGGGCTGGGCTAACACTGAATAATTTGTGGATCAAGATATATCTTTGTGCATGCCAACTTGATGACATCCTTGTTTATATGTACTTATGATTCTCTTCTTTATGAATGCCTTTCAGCTTGTTCCTCATGAAGATGTAGGCAGAATACCTGGAGAGGTGATGCTAACTATGTACGTATGTGCTCACCTCTTGTCCTTCTTGGCAGAGGGAAACTGCCAAAGCGTTTTCATCTCTATGGTTGAAGGGGGTAACTAATCATTCAACTAATCATTGTAGGTATAAAAGAGCCATGGCTGAAACCATTTCTGAAAAAAAGAACAATGAAGATTTTGGGTGATGGTAGGTCTTACAGTACAGTGGTACCTGGGCTCACGAATGCCACAGTTCACTACCAAATCAGGTCGCAAACAGAAATATCTGAAAAAAATTGCCTCAGGTGGTGAACTCTGCATCAGGTGGCGATTGTGATTCCACCTGTCTCCCCACCCCCAGCGTGCCGGCAATCGCACCCGTCTCCCCACGAGCGTGCCCGCAATCGCGCCCATCCCCCCCAAGCGCATTCGTTATCACCTGCCTATGGTTGTGATCATGGACACACTCGTGCAGGGACGATGGGCACAATCGCGGTCATGCCGGGGGGGGGGGGGGGGGGAGGGCCGAACTTTTTTTTGTTTTTTGACATTTTGCGTCAAATTTTTGTGGTTTAAAAAAATAGTTACAGAACAGATTAACCTTATTTACATTGAAGCTTAAGGGGAAATTTGACTTGGCTCACAACCAATTTGGGTCACCACCAGAGTCGTGGAATGGATTAAGTTTGTGAGCCAAGGTAGCACTGTAGTCAGTCCCAACTTTGGCTAGTTCACCCGCTGCAGGCTTTCCTAAAGAACTTGCACTTGACTATTGTTGTTCATGCCCTATTTAGATCAAATTACTGCTCTCCCCACAGACATGTGGACACAGACATGCCCCTTGATACCTGATACTCCTGATTTCCAGTTCACAGGTTATTAAATGTTATTTTATTAAGTTTTTTTAGTAGTTTGGAGGCTGGTATGAGGCAAGTGAAGTTTAGCATCATCTTTGGGTTCAGAAAGAATGTTTAGATGTCCTATAATGTGAACCAATTTTTGAGGATCCAGAGGGCAGGGCAGGGATAGGGTTAATCCTGGAACTGACAAGATCCTAGAAAAACCAGTTGCTCTAGGAGGCACCCTCCTCCCTTTGTGCCATGTGGGTGAGAACTATCAGAATTACGGCCTCAGGGAGGCCAGAGATAAAAGTGATGACTGGCTAATGAATGGACCCAGAAACTGGAAAATGGGCCTTCACTCCTCAGGTCAGCTGACCTAGTCTGGGGTGAAGGGAATAGAGCCTGGGGAACAGAGCAGCCTATTATTCTCCTCTTGGGAGGTTCAGTCTGCTGCTGATTCCCCCTTCCCCCTGGTTTCAATCTTTTAGACTCTGTGTTGTAGTCCCACCACCCCTATATTTTATCCTTTTAATAAACTTGTTTTGTTCCCCAAGCTTGGCTTTGTTGTGTGCTGAATCCAGTGACTGGTCCAGAGTTTTGGGACAAGGGAGATTCTGGGCAGGATTTTGCCCAGGTGGCTAGGGGAGTAGGGGAGCTCCAATGGCTTTCCATTACAGTCCCTTTCCTCCTGCATTTACCTTCTTGGACAAGAAAGCTTTTCTTCTACTGCTACAACTTTGCCATCTGGAAAATGAGTGTTTTGTAAATGAACATGCACACCATGGTAGACATTTTACGCAGAGTTAAGCCATGCCCCATGGAAAGCATTTTGTGAGAGTGCCCACAACAGCACCAAAGGTATTCCCACTGAACCAAACAGGATAGTATCTCCTGGATTATTTTAATGCTCTTTATCTGGGGCTATCTTTGAAAATATTTTGGAAGCTTCAACTGGTTCAAAGCATAGCCACAGCATTTAAAACAATAAACAGATCATGTAATTCTAATTTTATATATTTGTTATTCCCTACTTATTTGTTTCTGGACTCCCTTGAAGATGATGGAATTGACCTTTAAAAGCTCTCCATGGTCTGTATCAGGTCCAACAGGTTTGCATCTTACCTGCCCAGTTATGCGCCTGCTGGAACACACAATTAACATTTGTGCTCTCAGAAAGCTTTACATTAGCAACTTTATTTTGCAGTTAGATTCTGACTGCTAACCCTGCTGCTGAGACTTGAATGACTGATACTCGGAAGGGCAGCAATGAAGGAACTAGAAAAGATCATCAGATGTAATGATGATTTACTGGAGACCAAGGTCAAGATCATCCAGACTATTGTATTCCCAGTCACAGTCTATGGGCATGGAAGCAGGGCAGAGAAGGAAGCTGACAGGAAGAAAATGGATGCATTCAAAACATGGTGTTGGAGGAGAGCTTTGCAAATACCCTGGACCAAAAGAAAACAAAAAACCATTGGTTCCCACATCAAATCTAGCTGGAAAATGACAAAGCTGAGACTGTCATACTTCAGATACAACATGAGAAGGCAAGACTTACTGGACAATATAATAAAGATAGGGAAAGTGAAAGGCAAAAGAAGAAAGGGAAGACCAAATATGAATCCTACAGCCCTGAATTTGTAAGAGCTGAATGGAGCTGTCATGGACAGGACATGTTGGAGGGCTTTCATTCACAGGGTCACCGTAGGTCAAAGACAACTTGACAAACACTAACAAACACTGCTGATGCTCTCTCTTGAATGTCATCAGGCCATTCCATTTCATTATTTCATTATTTTTGTTAATTGTTCTTTTATACATTGGTTAACATGTTATTTGGCACTATGCAATTCCCTTGGGTAACAAAAGCACACCCCAGTGTGTGTTAGCTGTATGTTTGCTGTAGAGGAAAACTGTTCTATCAGCAGCTGCTATTGCCAATGTGCTACAGGCCTTTTTGCTTTTTCTGATGATTTGAGAACTGAAAGGGATTTTTTGTGCATCCCAGTTGACAACCGAGATAAAGTTGATATTCCAGAGGCCAGTGACACAATTAGGCTCATTTTTTCCCATGCAAATTTTATGACTACATGCATTTTGAGATTTTTGAAAGGTATATATTTAGCCATTTATATTTCACAAAATTAGCAATTCCAGAACACCATTATTCTAGAATAAATAATATCTATTGCTAAAAGGAATGAACCCATTGTAATCTTCCACATTCTCTTTGGGTTCTTCTGAGAAACCATTCTAGATATACACATACATACAATCAATACTATTGAATATTTTCTGTTATGGGTGTGAAGATCTGTCTGAAGTCTGGCTCTCTGCACTTGCTGGACTAGGATCCTGTTCTTGGCCTGAGCCAGGGAGAGAACTGAGCCAAGATCAAGCCTGTGAATGCTTGGGGACACTAGCATTCTTTGTGCCAAACATGGGATTCTTTGTGCACAGGAGGCAAAGTGTGCAAATCCTGCAAACTGCATATGTGGAAGCAGAACTCCAATTGCACAGTGGACACAGTGAGTGGGCCGTATGTGCACAAGCCGATTTCATTGACTGGAATTCACTTTCTCTAGGATGCCCACACAAACATTCAGCATGGAGTGGACCTAAGGCAGAAATAAAGAAAACCAAAATCCAGGGAGCTGGGATTAGAAATTCCAATAAATTCCCATTCCCACACCAGATTCCTCACATATCATTACTTTGCATGAATTTTTGCATAACCATAACTTGTAAAGATTCTTACCAGAAGAAATTAATCAGAATGAATTCTAATTATAGACCGGTGGCTAGCATGCAGTTTTTGGGCAAGGTGCCTGAGCAGGTAGCAGCCAGACAACTTCAAGCACTCTTGGAGGAAACTGAGCATCTGGACCCATTTCAGTCTGGTTTCTGGCCTGGTTATGAGACTGAATCTGACTTGGCCACCCTGTATGATGACCTATGCAGGGAGAGGGACATGGGAGTGTGGCCCTGTTAGTTCTCCTGGATCCCTCAGAGGGTTTTGATACCATCAGCCATGGCACCCTTCTGGATAGGCTGGCTGAGGTGAGGATCAGAGGCACTGCTTTGTGGTGGTTCCACTCCTGCTTGGCAGGCTGATTCCAGAAGGTGATGCTGGGAATTAGGGCTCTGTGCCATGGCACCTATGCCATGGATTTCCATTGAGCTCTATTTTATCCCCCATGCTGTTTAACATCAACATGAAACTGCTGAGAGAGGTCATCAGAGGGCTTGGGCTGAGGAGTCATCAGTATGCTGATGACACCCAGCTCTACCTCTCTTTCATATCTAATATAGGCGAGACAGTGACTGTCCTTAACCAGTGTCTGGCTGGAGTGATGAGCTGGATGAGGGCCAACAAATTGTGACTTAATCTAGACAAGACAGAGGTCCTGTTGGTAGGTTGTCCAACTCTCCAGGTAAGTGATCTTTGCCCTGTTCTGGACAGGTTGCACTCCCCCTAAGGGACAGGCTAAGTAGTTTGGGAGTGCTCCTTGCCAGAGTCATCCTTGGAGTTCCAGGTGACGGCAGTGGTGAGGAGCGCTTTCCTTCAACTTCAACTGATCCATGAACTTCACCCTTAATTGGATAAGTAGAGCCTAGCGACGGTGATCCGTGCACTGGTAACCTCCCAACTGGATTATTGTAATGCATTCTATGTAGGGATGCCCTTGAAGGTGGTCCAGATACTTCAATTGGTTCAGAAGAGAACAGCCAGGATGCTAACAGGGGCCAGAAGATATGCACATATAACTCTGGTCCTTTACCATCGGCACTGGCTTCCAGCTGAAGCCTGGACCCAATTCAAGGTGCTGGCGATGACTTATAAAGCCCTAAATGGCTTAGGACCAGGGTACATGAAGGAGCGCCTCCTTCCATATATACCTGCCTGCCTCCTAAGAGCTGGTTCAGGGGTTCTTCTCTGGGAGTTGTGCTTGAAAGAGGTCAGGAGTGGCTTCCCAGAGAAGGGCATTCTCTGCGGTGGGACCCCAGTTCTGGAACGTGCTCCCCAGAGAGATGTGCCTGGCACTGACCCATTTTTCATTACATGCCAGGCCATTTTTTAAAAATTTCCTGATATTTTAAGTGCTAATGTTTTAAAGATGTGGTTTTACTTGTTCTAATTGATGTAGATGCTGTACTTTTATTATATCACCGTCCTGGGACTTAGTGAAGGCCGGTATAGAAAAGTTTTAAATAAATAATGCTTTGAACTATCAAACAAATGTAAACATGTTTCAATTCTACTGGTTTGAATGGTAATAACTTGTCACACTTAAAACTCCATTTAAATTCAAAGGACTGAAACTTGTTTAGCCAGGCTGGATTCTACCTAGAATTTCTGTAGAAAGGTTCACAAATGTATTTTATATTTTGTATTCTTATTGAATTTCCATTTTTTTCCTTTAATTAAAATGCTTAAGTTGCATATCTGACTTATCTGAGAGTAAAAACTACTTGGCTGAAAATGCCCTTCCTCTGAACATTAAGCAATTCAGCTTAAATAACCTGCAGCATGATTCAGAGGCCTGTGTGATGTGCAAAGATTAAAGGCTTTAAGGGCAACCCAAAAGGAGAAAAAAAGACAAATAATACATTATCCCCCACCCTCCAGAAGTATCTTTGAAGTGAAAGCTCAAGCTCTAATTTCATCTCGTAACTATTCCTTATTTTCTCATACTTTA
This sequence comes from Varanus komodoensis, assembly GCF_004798865.1. Classification (NCBI taxonomy): domain Eukaryota; kingdom Metazoa; phylum Chordata; class Lepidosauria; order Squamata; family Varanidae; genus Varanus; species Varanus komodoensis. The sequence goes on along the minus strand of NW_025335505.1, from coordinate 1,697,667 downwards.
GTGGCTGTGTGTTTAAGATTCAGCCCTTGCCACTTTAAAGGGTCATCCTGAGGAAATTTAACTTCATCTATATGCAACTTTCTTCATGTTCAACAAGTCTATGTTTCACTGGCCTACATCTTAGAATGAAAGGATCATATCATGTGGTATCAAGTGTAGGAAAGCTAGCTGGTACTAACTACAATGCTATCTGTTAGAGCTGTTGCAACAACCTCAAGGAGTCCTCAACACCAGGTCCGAGATGATCTCCATCAGCTCAGGCAGGGAGTCTGTTGGGCAGAAGGGTGCACGGTACACCAACAGAATCCCCAGTCTGTCTCGGTCTCCCAACACCAGTGGAGGCACTCTAGACCCGGCCTCGAAAGGACAGGAAGCCCCGAGAGGGAAATAGAAGCTCGATAAACCAGAGTGACCCCCCTCCCCTCCTGTGCAGGTGTGGACGGTGCTGGACCAGATACCTGGACAGGCACAGCTGTGAGAGGGTGACATCTCCCCCCTCCCCCACCCAGGTCTCTGTGATACAGGCCAGGTCGGCCCTCTCATCCATAATCAAATCGTGGATGAGCGTTGCTTTATTTTGGACTGACCTGGCATTAAGCAACAGCACCGTCAGGCACGGGGGGTGGTTGACAGGGCTATCTGGAACCCTCCGGCTGGGGGAATAACCAGAAGGAGGAACAGGTGTTAACCATCTGTCCCTCCTTCTTCTATGTGGACCCTTTAAACCCCCAATGGCATAACGTCCATTGCCCATGACCACCCCAATGGTGACACCCACGCGCTCCCCAGGTGACAACATATTATACTGTAGCATGAGATGAACCCCTAAAAACAACTAAAAGAATTAAAATGGTTAAAACAATTAAAAGCACACCCACCTTAATCTCCCGCCAGGCGACAACCAAACAGCCCAGCCCAGAACAGAGCCCCTGGCCAGCCCAGCCCCTGCTCGGCCCCGCTCGGCCCCTAACGGTGTCACCGCCCTCAGGCCGTCGCACTTTGGCCACCAGCCCGGGCGCCACCAGCGCTTTGAAGGCCACTGGGTCGCTGGGCTGCTCCCCCCACGCCCCGCCCATCCCGGCGCATCTCCCACTCACGCCGAGGGGGTGGGGCCAGAGCAGGGTCCTCAGCGCTGGTGCAGGTGGCAGGCGGTAGCGGCGGGCAGCGGGCAGTGGCGGGCTTCAGCATGGTGGTCGGCCTTGGGCGGCCGCAGTGGTGGTGGGCCGCTCCTCCCGCATTGCTCCTGGAGGACGGCCCGGGCACCGCCGGCACTTTGAAGTTTGAAAAAAACATGAACAAATTCCTATGCACACTGCACATATCTCATTTGTAGTGCAAAAAATCCCAAAAACAAAAACAATACAATATTTAAAATGAAGAACTTTTTTCCTAAAGTCATGGCTTCAAGAATCTCTCTCTCTCTCCCTCCCCATTTTCTCCCTTTAGAATGAGTTGCCATGGCACCTTGCATATCATTGTTCTGAGTCCATTAAAGTTGGCTTTCTTGAGGTCCAGGATGCGTGTTTGGCTCATTACCCTTCAATTCCTTTATAATTGAGAATTCAAGTATCTCATAGTCCCTTTCCCTCAGAGTTCGCATGGTTGTTATTTTGTCCACCAGGCCATCCCTGTCAGCTAGTATTAAACCAAGGATAGCTGATCCTCTCGTTCCTCCCTCTACTTTCTGAGGGAGAAAATTGTCAGGAACACATGTCAGGGATCTCTTGGAGGGGCCATGCTTGGCAGAATTATTCTCCCAGCATATATCAGGGAAATTGAAGTCCCCCATGATGACCACATAATTCTTGGAAGTGCCGGCAAGTTGCTTTCAAAGGTTGCATCCTTGTCCTCTTTTTGAGTGGGTGGACAGTAATAGAAGCCAATAACTATGTTTTCTTATTTTTTGCTCCCTTTAAATTAAGCCAGATGCTTTCAGTGGGGCCACTGAGTTCCTCTTTGTGTATTTCTGTGAAGATATGTCTCTTACATATACTGCAACTCTACCTCCCATTTTGTCCTTCTATTTTGCTTGAAGAGGTTGTATCCATCAACGGTAGAGTTCCAGTCATGAGAGTTGTCCCACCAAGTTTCAGTTGTTCCTTATAAGATCATAATTGCCCTTGTGTGCTATAAGCTCAAGTTCATGTTGCTTGTTCTCCATAGTCTGGGCATTGGTGTAGAGACATGGAAGTTCTCCTGATTTTCTTCCTACATGTTTTGGGAGATGGATGATGGGCCCTGCTTGAGGTCTATTTCTCTGTTGAAATACACAAATCTTTATCAGGTGATGGTGTGACATTCTCCATGTCTCCCTCCCCTGTACGTTTCAGTTTAAAGCCCTCTTTAAGAACTTTTTCCATGTAGTGGCAAACACATGCCTTCCATTCTTTGTGAGCTTTGCAGCTCATCATTTGCTAGTAGTCTGTCTTCCAGGAACCATAGCCCATGGTCCCAGGATCCAGATCTCTCCTTATTGTACATTGTATTCAGTCATTCACTTGGAGGATTTTCCTTTCCCTAACAGTTCCTCTTCCATATACTGCTAGGATTGAGGAGAAGAATATCTGGGCCCCAGTGGGTTTTTCCCCCCCTCCCCCCAGTGGGTTTTTCCCCCCCTCCCTAGAGCTTCAAAGTCTGATGTTATTTTGTCAAAGCTTATCCTGGCAGTGTGATTATTTCCCATGTGGATGAGAAGGAAGGGGTATTTGTCAGTGCGTTGTGTAAACTTGCTGGGTATATCTTTAATCTTGGCTCCAGGGAGATAGCAAACTTGGTGATTCTCTGTGTTGTTGTGACATATATATTTATCCATCTCACACAACAGGGAATCTCCCAGAACTATCATTTTTCTTCTTTTGTTGTTGCAAACTTTGGTATCCTTTTTCTGATTGACCCATTGTCTCTTTTTCAGAGTTACACAGTGTGTTGTGTAGTTCTTTCACAGTGGGTTTCTCACTCTTCTCTTCCTCAAGTAACTTGAAGCGGTTCACGAGTTCCACTGCTTCCACTGGTGCAGATCGTCTTCTAGGTCTTCTGCATGTAACGGCCACCCTGTTCCAGGGAATTTCCTCATTATCCCTTTCCGCAGGGTTCTCTTCCTCTGCCTCATATTGTTGATGCACTTCCTGTTTCCAGATTACACTTAGCTGCTGCAGTTTCACTGCTCTGTCTAACATCTCTTGAGGGTGGACACTTGCTGCTCCAGTGCTCTCGCCTTTTCTTCTAACAGGACCACTAGCTTACAGTTGTTGCCCGCATGTGTAGGCCATGTTGTCCTCAGGTAAGAAAGCACGCATTGCACAGTTGCTGCAGGTCACCAGCACTGGGGAGTCTTCTCGGTCCATTGTTGTGCGAACTCAGGGATTCTGTCGTGTGGAGGGAGGGGCGGTGGCTACTGTGACTACTGGTGCTTTCAGCTGTCATCACTAAAGGTTAACAGAGTCTTACTAGCAAATGGGAGTGTGTTACAAGGAAACAAGGGTGGGAGGGGTGGGAGGAGAACTAAGGGGACAGAACTAGGAGAACAGAAAGAAGAGAAAATGGGGGGTGGGGAGTTACAGACCTCCCCTTCCCAACTCCACCACCAAACTTCTGTTTGCTCTCTCTGGTCACATACCCTGGTCAGTCGCTCCCTGGAAACTTAGCTGCTTGTATCCCAGAGACCCTAGACCAGCTGGGGCAGCTTGTTCTATCTGCTCTGCTCTGCTATTGGTCAGGAACCAGAAGAATTGAATTAATAGAATGGTATTATTTTTAGTAATATAATATTTTAAGATAACAATATATTATCTTATAATACAGTATGTCACACTGTATTTTATTGTAATAGCTGTTGTACACCATCCAGAGATCTTCAGCTATTGGGCAGCATAGAAATCAAATACATAAATAATTAAACTGTTTGTGCTTTTATGGCAGTGAGGTTTGTCAGTCAAAATTTGAATTTTATTAATTCAGGGGTGTAGGCTTTGTTTGAGTTGTCTTTTGTTTTTTGTTTGTTTTACTGGTATTCTTAAAGGAGAAGCCAAATATTTCCAAGGATAGATGAAGATTTAATCTGAAGCAAATCATTTCTATTCTTTTCTTTTAGAAGAAAAGGGATTCAAAGAGAAGGCATTTCAGAATACTAGAAGCTATTCTAAAATGTACAGCAACATTATAAAGGTGGTCTTTTTATTCTTTCCAATGTTGCTATTCATTATATGTAAGAAATGCTAGAATTTGTTCACAAGGTTGTTCTTTTTTTATAAGAATGCACTTTTAAGATGAGTTTTTCTGTGCAATTCAACAAAGATGTTCATATTGCTATTATGCATCCAGCCACTCGTCCGCCATAAATATTATATTCTAGATACTCTTTGAGACTATTAGGGGATAGAAATGGCTGTTTGATACTTTATGAGCTTCTTCTAAGTTTTTTAAAAATAACTTTCTTGCCCAAAAATGTATAAAAAACCTGTATTTTAAGCTAAAGCAGGTGTTCCAACTTGTAAAAAGCGTGGTGGTGGTGGTGGTGGGGGGGGTGAAGCTAACATTTCTTCTTAAAAGCCACACAAAAGGTCTCCCTAGTAGAAACATCATGTTTCATTTGAATGTGACATTCTTAGAAGGAGAGAGAGTTAATAGATCTAAATGGATAAAGCAATAACCAGACCTGTGCAATATGTTACCTGATTACTAGCAAAATGCATCAGCCCTGCATTATGTGAGGGCCGAGTAACCTTTTGCAGTCTGAGGGCTGGATTCAGTATTGGAAGAGCTCTCCCACAGTCCATTGGTGGGAGAACCAAAGCCAAAAGAGGTACGCTTATTTTCTGTAAAAAGTGGATATATTTCAGCCTTTGGAATAGAAAAAGGCATACAAGCCAAGGAACCACAGAATGATGAATGATTGTGGGAAGAGGGCAAGCCAGAAGTCTGGGATACCGCCATGATCAAGTAGCGAAATATGAGAATTTTGTATTTGCTCTTATCTGAATATTTAAATACAAGCATGAGTACTTCACCCGAAAATGCTTGGCAGCTGCTGCACAGGCTTATGTTGATCTCAGTTCAGTTTTCACAATTGTCCTAATACATGCAAGTTTCTTCAGTGGACTGAAGCAGCTCCATTATGCCCTAGGCAGAAAATGATGCATATATTGGGAGATCTGGGCAACTCTCTTATTTGATCACTACTTGATTCTCACAGCTGTCCCATTCATAATGAATAAGCAGACATTGCAATGCAATTTCATTATTGTGGGCGACTTATTTTATATTGTTAATTTGTTGTATGTATTATATTTTAATTTTATGTTGTGAGCCGCCCCGAGGCTTCGGCGAATGGGGCGGCATAGAAATGTTTTAATAAATGAATAAATAGATAAAAACATAAATTGGGCAAAGAAGCCACTAATAGCAAAATGGCAGTTTTGAACCTTACACATCTCTCCAATACTAGGGTTGAGACCTAAATCTTGAGGTTCTCTATCCATGGATTATGACTAGTGGATGCTTAACATGTTCCTGCCATAGCAAAATCTGCAAGTAGCAAAAGCAGAAATTTTAACAAGCGCCTGGAATGCGAGGGGTGCAAACCTCTAGCTGCCCAGTAGACAGTGGAACCTAAAAGTAATGCTTAGCACCTGGCACTCTGAGCATGGCCAGGCCTATATCACTCCATCATTTTAATTAGACTTGATGATGATAACGATGATGGTTGCTTCCTTTTAAAAGTGCTCTTGCTATATATTATATGGGTCCCCCTGTTGTGGGTCAGCAAAGTTATACAGTGCTGCAAGATGCTACGCTGCATCTGCTTATTCACTCTGTTGTAGCATTGTGTCATTATTTGTTTTCTGCTTTTTCTTTTTCTGGACAGGAAGATGTCCTTTTAATTGCAGAACTAGTCTGACTTTTTCTGAACAGTGACAAGCTTGTCCCTGCTTATTTCTAGCTTCCAACATTCTAACACATGAGCAGCAGAACCCAGGTTTTGTATGCTTCTCTGGTTGGTGTTGACCACCATAGAGAGGAAATCCTGCATTGGTAATGTGATGTACGGGATGGAAAAAAAAATGCACAGAAATGCAGATGGGGGTACTGCCACATGATGGTGTACCCATCACACCATCCTTTTCTCTGTCTTCTGCTGCCTACGAATGCAGTAGCCAAAGAAAGGCCAACATGTTCAACAGACACAACTGAAATGGCTTGCTTGAAAGATAACTATTTGTGGCTTTTGTGTGCATTTGTTGCTACACAGTTCGAGCATGCTTGCTAAGTGAACATGCTGCTTTTTCTATGGCTTTCTATTTTGATGGTTTGGCAACTTTCATTCTCTCTATTCCTCCCACTAAAAGGCCGATTTGGAGACACTGTGACAAAATAAGGCCAGCAGAATTCAATAATGTTTTCTGACAGATCAGCAGATTTTGAGTCCATCGTGGTCCTCTAAATTCCTTGAAGTTAATTCTGTCTGTCAGGTTGTGAGATTGTTTTTACTTCATTTCTTCTTTTCACAGGCAAACCTATATGCATTTTATGGACATTTCCTCAAATATATGCATCATTTCACACATTTTTAAATATGTATGCAGTGTGTGTGTTGTTGAAACACATACTTTTTTCATGCACACTTTCCAAATGAACACTTCTTTCACTCTGCCTTTCACATGGCATTGCAAGCTCAGAAATGTTCTCAGACCTTGAACTATAGATTTCATTCAGATCCATGTTCAGTTCTATGAAGGATGAACTGAGTAAATTCTAAGCAAAAACAAACAAAAAATCCCCGAAGCTAATTTCTCATGCATCCCCAGTGTCTTTAATTAACAAGACATTGAACAAAAACCAAACCACATTTTGATTTGCTCTGCAGCTCTGGCTAAACAGTCCCAGTGGAAAAAGCAATAAAGTGGCAGAACATTTGGTCTCAAACCACCCTTGTTGTGATGTGTGTGGGGATGCGGAATTCCTGGAAGTAACGGCAACACAGGGAAAATGTGTACACAGCATCATCTGCTAGACAGAAGGACAAGGGGCAAGTAACAGATACACATGTGTACTTAAATGTAGTAAAATGAAAACCACTGTGGTGTGGTGGTTAGAGTGCTGGACTGGGAACTAGGGGCATCCAGGTTCTAGATCCATGGAGCTCACCCTGGACCAGTCACTGACTCTCAGCCTAACCCACCTCACAAAGTTCCTGTTGTGTGGATAAAATGGAGCTACATCAGTCACCTTTAGTTCCTCACAAAAGGGGAGCAAGGCAGGATATAAATGCAGTATAATAGTAAAAATGAGGACAAACATAATAATGTGCATAATAATGTGCGGAGGGAGGGATGGTAAGGACCTGGGGCTTGGAGGGGGGATGTGCCCCTAATGGGTAACTGCTCTGCTTTGCATTCAAGAAACCATTCACTCTAGCAGTTAGTACTCTGCTGTTTAAAACTGTGCCTAAGCCTAACTAGGCATAACAGGAGATGTAATAGCAATGAAGTGTCTTGGAATAGCATAGAGAACAAATGCCAGGAAAGAAGCTACGAACACTGGCTATATTCAGGCAACAGCAAACAGCTGACAACTTGAGAAATCAAATCAGCAGTTCCTAATTCAGCAAGCTCTGTTTGTGAGTCAAAGGCAGAAATGAAAGGAAAAACCTCAAAAACATGTATTGTGTGCATTGGGGGGTGTGGGAAGAAACTCTCACAATTTCTCCAGTTTGGGTTAACAGTTCTCCTTGCCATTTGGAACTGCTATAAAGAATTCCAACTCAAAGTAAAAATGAGTTCTTTCTAACAAACTTTTAAGGATGTTCTTTTCCCCCAGTGGGGGTGTGAATGTGTTTGAGGGGAAGTTTTGCAGATTTTTTTTTCAGAGTCACTTAATTAAACTATAGCAAAACAAGACCAACCAAATAATTTAAAGTGGAATGCTTGCTTCCTTAGACTCCTGCAAAGATTCTGTAGGCAGTTTGAATAATTGTTAGCTATGAATATCTTGATTAATACTGGTACCCAAATCAAATGGTTCCAGGATGGACCCTAGTTTTACATATTTGCTCTTCCCCAACCCTATTCCTAAAGCTAGAATTATGTGTACGGGTTTTGGCCAGATGTAGAGTAGGGTTTGTGGCAGGGTTCATGTGAAACTAGAGTTTGTGACCTGCATTTTGAGCTTGTCCGTCACTTGGCAATTCAAAAATCAATGGCAACTGAGCAGTTGTGGGCCAAACTTCCAAATGATAAAAGTGCAGAACATTATTCTAATCTACACTAATGTTAACATAATTTTTGATGTGCTAGGGTTAGCCAACTTCTAATGCAACACCAATTGCATTAGGCAAACTTTTCCGTGAATACAAAATACATTCTGGGGAAGGGAAGATTGATGTATAGACTGATATTGTATATTATAACCAATGCTTAATTGGGAAATCCTTGGAGTAAGAACTGCAGAGCTGTAGGGCGCACAGCTTCTTCCACCACTGATTAACTGTCCTCACAAAGCTTCCCTCTGAGCCCTTCTCAGAAAGGTGAAGTTAGCAAACTCAGGGACGTTGGGGTGGAACCAGTGAGTGAAGCTCCCCTCCTCTGTCTTGCCTCAGAAGAGGTCCTGTACTGTCTGGTCTGTTGAAAGAGGAGCACAACATGTGTGTTTCTTTGGACCAAAGCCTAGCATACATTCTTTTTTCTAGAAATCAAGTGAAAAACAGCAGATCTGGTAGTGTTATCAGTCCATTACTAGGAATCCAGACATCTTCTACTAACATAGCACTTCTCTTGACAAGAGACTGAATGTTCTCAACATGCAAGTGACTACATGCTCTTTCTGTGAGATTATAGTGGGACCCCATTTATAATTGCTGAGGCACATTATATAAGAGGTGGATGTCGCAATGTGACAGTTCTTGAATACTGCCTGGAGCAGGAAGAATGGTAAAGAAGTGATGTTATGGTTCCACCACCAGCCACACCATCTGTATTTTATTATTTCAAATAATTGTTTACTGTGGTGTAATTTAAGGGAGAACAGAACTACTTGGAAACCCTGCTATGGATGGATGGAAGACATTCAGAAGTTCTCTTTCTCAATACTCATTTGATTTCGAATATTGCATTTTGCATTTCTGAATAGGGTCACCTTAAAAAAAGAGAAAAATGAGGAAGAGGTAGTGTACATTATTTTTCTAATTGAGAGCTAGTGTGGCGTAGTGGTTAAGAGCATGGGCCTGGGACTCAGAGGATCTGGGTTCGAGTCCCCGCTTGGCCATGGAGCCAACTGGGTGACTTGGGGCCAGTCACAGACTCTCAGCCCAACCTACCTCACAGGGCTGTTGTTGTGGGGATAAGATGGAGGAGGAGAATGATGTAAGCTGCCTTGAGCCCTTTGTAGGAAAAAGGCAGGATAGAAATTGTTAAATAAATAAATAAATGAAAGCATGCATCTTTTAAAAATGCACATTTTTCAAAAGGCACATTTTTCCTGACCAAAACTTCAGATTTCCCTTATAGGCTGAGGTATGCAAATGTGGATTGGGGCAGGCAAGTATCTGTAAATACACACTTGTGGACAAGTGTGATTCCATCCTTATGCCAAAGCTGTGAAAATGTAGTTTGGGTTCTTGGCAAGCATCCAGCATACACTGGGCATTCTCATCGTGACTCAGGTTCACTGAAATCAGGTCGGAGTTTGGGAAAGCAAGCCCAGGGAATCTTATAGATTCCCACCAGCAAATAGATTCTTCACACATCTCTAGTCATAATTCAGACTGAATTGCTTCCACCCCTCTTGGATTTTGTGGGGTGAATCCTACAGCAATATCTAGAGGATTCACTTCATTCAGCCTTCAACTTCATTCAGTACCTCTCCTGAGCATGACACCCAGCTAAATGCTTATGAATTAGAAAGATGAAGTGTTTTTTCCACTGCAAGTCTATCCCAAATGGCCAAAACTGATGCCATTTTAGAATAACAACATAATTGCTTTCCTGGATCCTTCCAGTACCTACAGTATGTGTAAAACCCACAAAAACTCACATATGTCAAAGATGCATCAATATGTATAAGCTTTAAATGATTCTAGTCCCTATTCTGCCATGAAACACACTGAATGACTTTCAGCCAGTCACTCACTCTCAACCTAACCCACTTCACCCGGATGTTTTTATAAAATGGAGTGAAGGAGTGGTTAAGCCTTCAAATGTTCCTCACGAAAGGGAAAAAGTATAATATAAATGAAAAATAATAATAATATTCTTAACCATATACAAAGTGAAGTTATCTCTGGGTAACTATAAACATAGATATATGATCTTAAACTATGCAGCAATCCATAAACATTAGTCTGTGTGGTAAGAAAACACACCAACTTCCATAGGACAAAGTACAAAATGATACCTAAGATTACTATGAGCTGTAGAGACCACTATGTACAAACTAATTTCATGGACTCTATGCAGCAGGAATAACTAATAAGTATCCCTACGGTATATATGGTGCCAGGTCAAAACCTTTTTATTTAACCATTATTTAAAAAATTAGTATTTTCATGCAACAGTCACATTTTATTTGCTATATGTTATTTATAGGTTAGATTGTTTTAATGTATTTGCTTTTATTGATTGTGAGCCATCTCGAGATGCTATGCATAAGGGACAGCATATAAAAGTTTTAAATAAATAAATATACCAGTAATAGGCAATCATTATTATTGCAGTACTTCTATACCACTAAAAGATTCTGTAGTGAGTTGTCAACATGAAAACTCCAAATCATTATTTCATTTCTGTACTTCTCCAGGATGTTAGAACTATTGTTTAATTTTCTTTATCTGTTGTAAACAGCAGCCAAACTTGTTCCATTTAACCATCATGATTTGAGAGCTTGAACTATTGAAGTGCTTCAGAGAAATCATTTGCCAAAAGCTATGCCAAGTCTGAAGGTAAAATAAAAAGGCATATTAACTATTCCAAATCAAATATTTCCCCAAACCAGGGAAAGTAAGCAAGCACTTGTAGTGGGCAGAAGTATGTGGCAAGTCAGCACAGAGAGCACCAACTGAGATGGATCATTGGTCTAACTTAATATAAAGCAGCTTCCTAGTTTTTTTTTTAACCATGTTCTATCCTATCAAAAAATCAAATGAAATATTTCACACATGTATCAAATACTTCAAGCATCAGTTAACTTCCTTTAAAAGGACTTACAGACAGTTCTTGGCTGCAAACTTGTGCAAGTATTCTGAGACATTTCCTTGAAACTGAGCCCCGCTCCCAGTTGGGTTAGAAATGGGTCAAAGTCCATTGAGCTCAAACATAACAGGTGTTTCGGTGTCACACCTAAGTACTGTAAAATTCAGTGTTTGTGGCCACTATTTTAGGGAACTTTCTAAAAGGGTTGACTTTATGGTTTCTCCTAACATGTTGCCCTGCAGATGTGTTGCATGGCTGGCTGGGAGATGATGTAGCTGTAGTTAAACATGTTTAGGGGCACTGGCTTGAAGAAACCTGGACTAATATGACAAGACAAGGCAGCACCAACTGAAATGGGATTTCCATCCATAGCAGAACATATACCACAGGTTAAAGGTAGTGGGAAGAAAAGAACAAGGATAGTCATTGCCTTCTTGCTTGTATGAGTTTCCTAAAGGCATCTGCTGGTCTCTGTTGAAGCAGAAGTTTGGACAGGTAGATACAGTATATTCCACCTTTGCTTCTGGACATTACATTTATTTTGGGCCTGCTGAGTTCTATGGCTGATGTCACGTTGTGCATGGAGCTTAAATGTACACAGTTCACATTTGCTAGTATTCTGAATCCAATTGTGGTAAGTTCAAGATGCCATAAAGGAATCAGTGCCATGTCTACATTTCTTCCTTACAGTGATGAATGTGGTAACCTCACAGATCTGAACAAATGCATCATGGAGTGTGATATTTACAGATGACATTGTAGTGTGCGGTGAAGAGAAACAGGAATTGCAGGAGCTTCCATGCAGGTGGAAGATGTTATTTGAAGAGAAAGATCAATACAGACAAGACAGATTATATGAGTTGTGGGAGCAACAAGAAAGGAGGGAACACCTTTAAACTAGAAAATGAACCACTGTAGGAAGTACATGAATTCAATGTTCCTAGGATTTATGATACAGGGATGTCAAGTCCAAAAGTATGCAGCAGGTGTCTACGAATGGAACAGCAGGAAGAGGGGTGATGGAGATGAATGGAGTTCTTGGGATGATGCACAGGGACAGAGGAAAATGCAGAGTCAGGAACAAGGAAGGGTCAGAAAGTCAGCAAGACCTGGCAGACAGAGGTGAAGGAAAATTCAGGAACAGGTTTGGTCAGATATCCAGAAAGGTATGCAAGTCTAGAAGTGAAGAGTCAGGAACAGGCAGATACTGACAAAGCATGACAGAAACAGAAGGGAAGGCATGGTCCAGAGACAAGCTGAGGTTGGATAGCAGCAAGGTGATTGAATTGCTTGCAATGGAAATGTCTGAATAAGAAAAACAAACAAAACTTTTTTCCTAATCATTGGACCATACATTCTGATGACCATCTAACAAGAATGTTTTGAAGCAGAGCATAAATCTGATGTAGAGCATATATCTGATGTAGCTCTGGTCCTCCAGCTGTTTAGACTACAGCTGGCATCAACTCTAGCCAGCAAGGCTAATTAGCTAACTGAACACAGTGGGGCTAATATAGATCTATTGAAATCAGTGGGAGAGGTCAGAACATGCCTTTTGTTCAATAGGGTTTGTACTGGTGATGGCTGGAAGGCAATGAATAGTTAGCATTTCTTGTTATTGTTTAACACTACTATATGAAAAATACTCCTCCTGAGCCAATTATTACTGGACAAGTAAAAATCACTGTGAAACATGTATGGTTTTCTCATCAATGACATATGGCTGTGGAGGATTTATCTGCCAAGATTAATAAAATATGACTGCATCTAAATGAAGCATTTTCAAACTTATGCATGCTGTTGAAATATAGAAACAGAGAAACAGAGCAAGTCAGAAGGGGTCTCCTGGGCCATCTAGTCTGACCCCTGGCTCCAGCCTGCTCCACTCACAACATGCCTCCCATGTGCATGTCTAGCCTATCCTTGAACACCCTCACCGATGGGGCTTCAACCAGCTGCCATGGAAGCCCATTCCACACACCTGAGTCCTAACTGTCAGGAAGTAATTCCTGGCATCCAAATTGAACCTTGGTTCATTGAGCTTGGCTCCATTGGTGCGTGTCCTGCCTTCTTCTGCAGGTCTCTACCCACTTCCATGTGACATCCCCTCATGCAGCTATTTGTCACCAACAGATCCCCTTGGAGTATCCTCTTCTCCAGGCTGAAAAGACCCAGTTCTCTCAGTGATTTTTATGGTGCAAAATGAGTTTGGTTGATGTCTGGTATAATCCTTAGTAGAACTTTTATTGAAAAGGGTATTCACAAGGTCAGGGAAACCTTTGCCGCCAAGCTGCAGACAGTCCTTCTAACAAATTGTACTTTGATTCTAATTTAGTGCGACCATTGTGCACCAATAAATCATCCAGAGAGACGAACAGCCCATATTCATTTCTCTGAACCTTTGGGTTTCTTGTCAGTCTTTTCCTTGAAGTATCTTACTTGGGCATTGCATGTGTAGCTGAAAAGTAGTTAAAAGCAACAGTGTATAACACATCGGCCAATTGTTTTTCTCCTTCTTTTGGCCATAATAAAAACCACTGAGCTTCAACCAGAATCAGAAGGAAAATGTATTTAATGTGTTGTGAGAGCAAACTCATTCATTTGCCAATCCACATATTTTTGGGATCAAAATATAACTATTCTTTCACAAGATGCTTCAGGAAAATTCCAGGTTTGCAGAAGTGTGTGTGTGGGTGCGTGTGTTTGTGTGTATTCTCTAGGGAGTGAAAAGAGAGGTTCAACAAAAAGAAAGGGGGAAGGGAGGAAGAATTGTGCTTGTTGGCCATGGAATGCTGAAGCTTTGGATTTGGGGGAGGGAATGGAAAACGATGATGGGGAGATGGAGTATCATGGAAAATTGTATGGCTGCCAGATAAAACCTGGAGCTGCTTATATACTTCAAATAACTTATGTATTATACACAATATGAGTGGGACTTGTTTAAAATTTAGCACTGCATGTGAGTCATGTTAAATAGTATGTTAAGGGTCATGTTATATATAACTTCTATACACCTCTTCTACACCTCTTCTATGGAAAGCTACTAAAGCTCCAAAGATTCCTTGTAGAAAACCCCAGTACAATCAAGGAACAGGACTTGCATAAGTCATTTTATTATTCCATTTCAGGTTTCTTCTAATAAGTCCATGTGGGGTTCATTACAGTCAGACTTTCTAATGCTGCTTCTGTCCTCAGGGCTTTAATATTCATTCCAGGGAGCAGCCTTTGCCCTCCACTTCAACCTCCCAAACCATCTCCCATCAAGCTCTTTTTCTTACTCGCATCTGCTCTCCCTGAAAGTTTCCAGAACTTTCTTCACCATTGTTCTTTCTCTTCTGTTTAACAACTTTCTTTTCTTTCCCCACAGACAGAACCAACCCCCTTCAAGAAATGTATCTCCCTTGACTTCAATCCAACCCCACCACACACACATGCACAGATGGTTTTCCAGTTTACATCTTCCTGTGGCAGGTCCATTTGCACAGATCCTTCCCTGTTATCTACTTATTTGTCCCTGTTTATCATAGCCCCCGTTTCCCTGCCAGTTCAACATGGCTTGTTCCTACCCAAGGTATTTTGTTTTGTTCCAAGCTGTGCTTGAGTACTTCTTGTGTTGAGGGAATGAAGCAAGTTAATGCTCTCATTTTAATTGTTTGAAGCCCTGCACAATTCTTTTTTCTGTTCTGTTATTTTCAGTTCCTTAGCCTCACAATATACTTGTGTGTTACAAAACATTAGTTTTATTAACAGAAGATATTGAATCCTACTATGTGTGGGAAGAAAAAAAATGACAGACCAGGAGCTTTAGTGGCATCCTGGCTTTCTGCATGTCCTGAATATTGATATCTTCCTGCAGGTATATGTATGCTGCAGCAGTCTAATACAGTATGATGGAAAGACCTTTTGAATCTATGCTACAATTGCATTTGTCTCTTGTATTTATGGTTAGATAAACAAGAACATGTTTCACACTGATTCTCCATAGCATCCTAAGAAGCAGAACAAAACTTCAGAGGTATATATCAAGAACAGAATTCCCAGAGTTGGTAATTCTGTTGAATTTAGTCAATCCTGTACTCATTAGCTAAGAGTTAATTATGAGCAGGGAAGAAACATAGAAATATAGCAAGCCAGAAGGAGCCATGTAGACTGACCCCCCACCAGAAGATGGATGAACTGATTCTTGTGAAAATCAAGGTAGCATCTAATTTTTACCAAGCTATGGTGAAAATGGTCACACAGAAGTTTGTTTATGTAATATAATAGCATTCAGTAACTGAAATATAGTAGAAAGTCACCTGCCTCAACCTTTGTCCTAACTTGCATCAGGAATCATTCTGTTTATGGAATTTAGTGATGGGAGCTGGAGCAGAAATTAATCAGCAGTGTTTGGACACACACTTTAAGATGCTGTTCATGAAAGAAGGAAGAGAAAACTACAATTCTCTGCTCACTGGTGAAAATAACATCTATGGAGCATGGCATTTCTAGTTTTATCTATTTGTCATTTCAGCTAGCAAGGAAGACGAATCAACAAGCCCATTATTTTCTGATAGGATTCATGGCACTTGGTTGCTTTACCAGTTACACAGAAAGAGTGCAGCCTTTCTTACCTCTCTAGTGAGCTGTTCTTCCCACCAGCTACCCTCTGCTCCATCTCAATGGTAGTGCATTTTGTGTTGTGTTTATGGCTGTTGATAGGAAGGAGGAATGGGTAGGAATAGCTACAGAAGGATGGTGACCCAGATTGGAAGGGCTCAGAGCTATCATTGTATCAATGTTGTTCAATCAAAGTCATGGCATCTTGTGTTCCATTAGCCACTCATTGTTTCAAATTCTTTTCTTTTTTTAAAATTTTGGTACAAGAATGTTGTTCATTTCAAATTTGCACCAGTTCACACTTGTGTATATCCCTGCCAAATCTCAGTAGCAGGGTGGGGAATATTTGACCAAACATCTTAAGATCATGCTTGCACCCTGTCATACGCAGCACAGACTTTCCCCCTCACCCTCATGTAACTCCTTTGTATAATAATAATAAATACATCAAATATAATCTTTCTATACTGTGCATGACTGAATTCAGCATGACAGCAGCTCAAAACTATACAAGCAATTGGACATAACTAAAATATGCAAGCACTGACACAGTTTTTTTAACCCATCTTAATTTGGTTATTGGCTGGGAATTTGTTTTCATTTTATTGGGAAGTTAGTGATGCATGAGAAATAGTCTCTAATGCAGATGTTTTAAAAAGGGGAAGGAAAAGTTTCATACTATTTTAAGGCATATCATAGCAAAACTTTTCTGTCTACTCACTTTAACTAAAGGAATACTCAGACAGACAGTTGCACATGCCTCAACACCTCTCTCCAAAATATAAAATAAAAATAAAATAAAATAAAAAAAAAAACAAACCCTTCAGCACTTCTCAAATCTTTGGATCTGCATGCAACTCACATTGCATAATTGGTGTAGCCACAGAACTACACGCTGGAGCATCTGCCTAGGCAGTTGGTGTATTTTGGTCCTGGACTGGTCCCTCCAAAGTCCTGAACAGGTATAACTATGATGAATTAAGCTTTCTCTGCTCACAAAATCCTGGCTCCACAGCACTCCTGTGTAGTCTCACGCTCTGATTGTTATTTTTTCCCATGGCTCCAACCTCTGGCCTCTAGTTAGTTTTCTACC
Source organism: Varanus komodoensis (assembly GCF_004798865.1). Lineage (NCBI taxonomy): Eukaryota > Metazoa > Chordata > Lepidosauria > Squamata > Varanidae > Varanus > Varanus komodoensis. The sequence continues at coordinate 1,680,795 of NW_025335505.1, read as the reverse complement.
TGTTTCTGTTCTCAGGCTTCTAGCCCTTGACCATTGGTTTGAAGACCAGGCACTGATCCAAAAAGTCCCTTTAGTTATGCCTGTAAGGACAGCCAAAAATTGCAGGCAGTTGTGTGAATCCATATCAACAGACTTTGTTTTCATCTCCTAGGAGCCTATCTCCTCCTCCATCTCTTTTTTGTATATGGTCAATGGTATTGAAAGCCGCTGAGAGGTCCAGGAGAACCAACAGGGATGCACTGCCCCTGTCCCTCTCACTGCACAGGTCATCGTACAGGGCAACCAAGGCAGATTCAGTACCGTACCCGGGTCTGAAGCAGGACTGAAATGGGTCCAGATAATCAGTTTCATCCAAGAGTGCCTGGATTTGTCCCGCCACCACCCGCTCTAGCACCTTGCCCAGGAACAGGATGTTGGCCACCAGTCTATAATTGGTGGCCATCTCTGGATCCAGGGGTGCCTTCTTTAGGACTGGCCGGACTACCACCTCCTTTAAAGGGGCAGGTACCGAGCCATCCCTTAGAGAGGCGTTGACAACCTCCAAGATCCAGGTCCTTATCCCGTCCTTGGCTTTCTTGAGTAGCCAAGATGGGCACGGGTCCAGTAAGCAGGTGGTAAGACGTACTTGTTCAAGCACCTTGTCCACATCATCAGGCCACAGCAACTGAAATTCATCCATCAATTGTGGACCAGATGGCAACATTGGCACCTCCTCTGAAGGCTCTGAGTCACTAGTGGAGTCCAGCTCGTGATGAATCTGAGTGATTTTCTCCTTGAAATGCTTGGTGAGGTCATCACAGCGGGCCATCGTGGGTGGCACGAGATCTTTTTTTTTGGCCTGGATGAACCAGGCCCTGTACCACCTGAAAGAGCTCTGCTGGACGGCATTGTGAGGAGGCAATGGAAGTGGAGAAGAATTTTTTCTTCACTGCCCTCACCGCCACAGTATAGGCCTGATAATGGGCTCTTAAGTGTGTTCGGTCAGATTAATCCCGTGATTTCCTCCACCTACGCTCTAGACGTCTCCCAACCTGCTTCATCGCCCATAGCTCAGATGTATACCAGGGGATGAACGGGCTCTGCCAGGCAGGAGAGGATGCTTAGGAGCGATCGTGTCAATAGCCCTGGTCATTTCCCCATTCCACAGTTCAACCAGAGCATCGACAGGAGCACCAGCCTTATCAACCGGGAATTCCCCCAGAGCCTTCAGGAATCCTTCCGGATCTGGCTCCGGGAGCAGACCAACACAATTGGGTCCACACCCTTACAGAGGGAAAGGCCCCTCTCGAGCTCAAACCTCATGAGGAAGTGATCTGACCATGACAGGGGTGTCAGATACAAGTTCCTCACCCTCAGATCCCCCTCTTCCTGTCCCATCGAGAAAACCAGGTCCAGAGTGTGTCCACGTTCATGGGTCAGGCCGTTGACATGCTGAGACAGCCTCATAGCCATCATGGAGGCCATGAAGTCCTGAGCTGCCCTGGTCAGAATGGTCTCGACGTGGAGATTGAAGACCCCCAGGACCAACATCCTGGGAGTCTTCAACACCAAGTCCGAGATGATCTCCGTCAGAGCTCAGGCAGAAAGTCTGTTGGGCAGAAGGGTGCACAGTACACCAACAGAATCCCCAATCTGTCTCAGTCACCCTACACCAAGTGGAGGCACTCTAGCCCCGGCCTCGAGGGGACAGGAAGCCCCGAGAGGGAAATAGAGGTTTGGTAAACCAAAGCGACCCCCTCCCCTCCCCTCCCCTCCAGGCGTGGTTGGTGCTGGACCAGATACCCGGGTGGGCACATTTGAGAGAGGGAGACATCCCCCCTCCCCCACCCAGGTCTCTGTAATGCAGGCCAGGTTGGCCCCCTCATCCACAATCAAGTCATGGATGAGGGAAGATGTATTGTGGACTGACCTGGCATTAAGCAGCAGCACCAACAGGCCCGGGGGGTGGTTGACAGGACTACCTGGATCCCTCAGGCTGGAGGAATAACCAGAAGGGGGAACAGGCGCTAGCCATCTGTCCCTCCTTTTTCTACGCGGACACGTTAGACCCCCAATGCCGTAACGTCCATTGCCCATGACCACCCCAATGGTGGTGCCCATGCACTTCCCAGGCAACCCCATACTCAAAGCCAGAGATGAATCCATTAAAACAACTAAAAACATATTAAAACATTTAAAAACACACCCACAATCCCCACCGCCCACTTTAAACAATCCCACCAGCTGGCCACAACAAAGACCCTGGCCAGGCCAGCCCCCGCTCAGCCCCGAATGGTCCCAAACAGCATCACCGCTGCCTTTAGAGTTCACAAGTTTTGCCTTTTAATAAATGCATGCATTGAATGATTGGTTAGTTGGTTGATAATTAGGAATATAGAAGAACTATTTGATTGGCTTGTTTTGATTTACCTTCAGTGATTTTGGATAACAGATTTGCTACAGTTCCCTTAAAAACAGTTGTTGCTCTGAAAGCAAACTGAGGTGAAAAAGATTCTTCTATGTGTTCTCTTATTGCAATTTCCCCCAGAGGGCTAAAGAACACAATATCCACATTCTTGTGAGACTTACTCTTAGATTTAAAAAGAAAATACATCTTGTTTCTTAGATTGCACTCTTTATACTTAGTTTTATTGAGATTATGATCCCATACTTTGTGTGATGAACAAATGATGTAAAGGAAATGGCTTGAATCAACTTGGAAATAACTATGGAACATCTGTGGGCTGATTCCACTTTCAGAGCATCTGCCCCTCTACCCACACACACCTTCCATGTAAGATTTGATCATCCTTTGACAAAGATTACTGTTAATAGCTGCTCTGCTATTTCTGCAGGGAATCCAAGCTAAGAATACATGGCAGTTTTGTTTGGATCTTTTAAAAGTCAAACTGTCCTTCATTTGATTGGCATGATATATTAGATCAGCCTTCAGTTTTCTATGTGCGGATTCGATTAGATCTGACAATGCCTGTAAAAGACTATTTCTTGCACTTTGCTCATCTGCATCATCAACAGTGATGGTGTATCGTGGCTTTCAGGGTTTTATTCACAGTTTCAAATAACTATAATCTAAACAACATTGGGAGAAGAACATTTAAAAGGTTTACTTTTCCTAGGTAGAAATGGTGTCAATTTTGACAACAGTTTTTGTTGTATGGGAATAAGGAGCAGAGAATTCACAGTGAAAATGGCAAGAGTAGAGCTAAAGTGAAGATTATGATAGAAGCCAAGTGCAATTTTCTTCTGCTCTTTTCTTCTCTTCACAAATTAGGAGACTGGAAACAGTGTCACTTTCATATTGCTGAACTTTTAGATCAATGCCAATTTTCATTGTACACTCAAAATGTGTTATAATAACTAATTGGAAAGGAGGGATTCTTCATCTCCCCGATAATGGAATCACTGAGAATGGAAGCAAGCTCCAGTGCACCTTCTATTACACCAGAGTAAATGCAGGGTGAAGTATGTCACTTTTTTTTTTTTAGCTAGGCTCATCATAGGTGAGAATTTTATTTATTTAGTTATAGCATTTTTATGCTGCCCCCATTGCAGAAAGCCTCAGGGCGGCTTACAAAGAAGATAAAGAATTGGGGAATGTAATGTTGGGGTTCCCTTATAGTCTTCTCTCCCTGTAAAATAGGATATGTTTGAGATGTGTTTGTACAGAGAAGAGATATCTGCAGACATGCAAGATAATGCATACAGAGGTCACTCCTAGCGAAGGAACTTTATTTATTTATTATATTTAATAATCTGTTAATATAGTCTGTTCCTCATTTTCTCACCCTTATGTTGACCCCACCCCATTTCTGCACTAGATTGCAAATATTTTTTTTAAGTCCCATGGAAAATCATTTGCATTTTCATGTGCACTTTTCAAAAGATGCAGTTCTGTACAGACTTGTTCTAAAACACAAATATGTTTTTCCCCTTAAAGTATTTCTGTCCACTTTCCCCAGATAAATCATTTTGTCATCATTTTTTTTTATTTACATATATTTATAGACTGCCTATAATTGCCAAGGCCTTCCTAAGTGGCTTTCAATGCAAACCATACTAACAGGGTAAAAACACATTAAAAACCAATTAAAACATAATGAATTAAACAGCTAAAAACACTTTAAAAGGACCCCAGCATACAGGCTAAACATTTAAAAAATCCTTAAAAGATATGTCTTTGCCTGGCACAGAAAGGAAAATAGGGATGGCTCCAGGTGAACTTCCCTATGGAGGGAGTTCCAGAAATGGGGAGCAGCAGCAGAAAAGGCCCTTCGCCTGGTTGCCACCCTTCTCATCTCCCTGGGGGTGGTTCTCTTAGAAGGGCCTCCTGGGCTGAATATAGGGGGTGGGTAGGTATACATGGGTGAAGATGGTCCTTTAGATTGCTGGGCCCCAAGCCATTTAGGGCTTTATATGTCAATACAGGCATCTTGAATTGGGCCTGGGCCACAACTCATAGCCAGTGAAGTTCTTTCAACACTGGTTTTATATGGGCCACTCTGGCAGTACCAGTTGCCAACCGAGCAGCCCAATTCTGCACCAATTGCAATTGCCGGACCATCTTCAAGGGCAGCCTCACATAGAGCACATTGCAATAATCTATTTTGGAAGGTACCAGAGCAGGGGTAACTATCTTCAGGTTCCCATTGTCTAGGTAGGGGTGGGGCTGGGAAATCTGCTGCAGCTGGAAAAAGGCACTTCTAGTCTCTGAGTCTAGGGACAGACCAGGATCCAGGAGCACCCCAGACTGCGGATCCTGTCCTTAAGGGAACTGTGACCACGTCCAGGACAGGGTAACGCCCCCACTAACCTATCAGAGGTTCCCCTTACCAATACTACCTCCACCTTACCAGGATTAAATCTCAGTTTATTGACCCTCATCCAGTCCATTATCGAGCTCAGACCCCAGCTCAGGATGGCAACAGCCTCACCTGGATTAGATGAGAAAGAGAGGTAGAGCTGAGCATTGTCAGCATATTGCTGACTCCTAAGCCAAACCTCCAGATGACCTCTCCCAATGGTTTCATGCAGATATTGAACAGCATCGGGGACAGTACAGAGCCCTGCAGAACCTGAAGATGCAGCTGCCATGGAGTAGAGCAACTGCTCTCCCCAGCACCACCTTCTGGACCTGGTCAGGCAGGTAGAAGTGGAACCACCTCAAAGCACTGCCTCCCACTCCTAGCCCGGCCAACCTGTCCAGAAGGTGGTGTCAAAAGCTGCTTGAGAGGTCAAGGAGAACCAACAGGGTCACACTCTCCCTGTCCTTCTCCCTGCACAGGTCATTGTACAGGGCAACCAAGGCCATCTCCATCCCATACCCAGGCCCAAAACCAATTGAAGTGGATCCAGATAATCCGTATCTTCCAAGAGTGCCTGAAGCTGCTGAGCCACCACCCAGTCCAACACCTTACCCAAAAATGGAAGGTTGCCAACGGGATGGTTGTTATCCAGTATCCCTGGATCCAGGCCTGGCCCTTTTAGGAGTGGCCTAATTACTGCCTCCTTCAATGGGGCAGGGACCACTCCCTCTCTCAATGAGGCATTGACAGTCTCCTGGACCCAGGGCTCTCTTCATTACCACCACCTCCTCATCCTCTTCCCATCAGTGTTCTTGGACACGAGAGCAGGTCAAATGCAAACCTCTGGACACTTGCTTGCCTGATGAGCAGAGGGCCAGTGAGCATGTAGATCAAGGCATTTCCCGATTGTCCTCCTCATCTCCACCAGTGGATTTAGAGCCATGGGGAGACATGGATTGCAATGGTGAATAGGCAGAATAATTCGAAGTGGTTGCTGAGTCTCTGGTGTGTGGACCCTGAGCAGCTGCCCAATCACACCTTCCCTTGGGGACAGCAGTGACTTCCAATGCTGCAATGTGCATAGTTGCCACTTAGTGAGGTATCCAAATTAGATACTACATTGAAGGATAAGCTCAAGCTTTTTTCCTACCAAAGGTGCATAGGAAAATGTCCCCAAGACGTCTAAAATAAAAATCAAGATATTATCAAGATGCCTTACTGAATTTTTCCTTCTTCCCCATCACAATCCACTGTCATGTTGACAGCCCATAACTTTCTCAAGCTTGGTACAAAGTCACAACAACATGGGTGTCAAGGGCCCAGCCAGAAGCTTACTGAATGCTTTGACATGGCAGTCACTGGAAGCAAAGATGCCTCATCCTGACAATCCCAGGCGCTGAGTTGTTGAAACTTGCACCGACTTATTTTAATACACATTTTCATTCCTGTTCTTATTACATGTGAATCAGCTGAACAGAGTATCACCTGGCAGTAGTGAGCTATGGCATAGGCAGAGAGAGGGTTAAACTGATTTTTTTTCATACCTTTTTGGGATTCTGTCCATATCACTGTTTCAGGATCTAGGAAACTTATTTTGTGCAAGTGAACCTTTGCCTGAGGATTCAAGGATCATCGAGTAATGAAACATATAGATCATTCATGATAGGAAGAAAAATGGCTGAGTTCAAAGTCTCAAATTGCTCTGTGTGTGTGTGTGTGTGTGTGTGGTCCCCCCCTTCCCAACTGTACCCAGGAAACAGCAGGCATTTCTATGTTTTCTTTATCAGCAAAATGAAGAGATCAAAATCTTCCACCAACATTCTTGGAAACCAATTTAATATTTCTTGTGTGAAAATTATAGTGTTTTTTACATAATTCATGCTCTTTCTTTGCAACATTTCACAGCTATTTTGAAATATTTATAATAACAAATGGAAATATATCAATTAACAGCCATTGTGTTGTTTCTGAGAGAGAGAGAGAGAGAGAGAGAGGCAACACCACAAGCTGTACTCTTGCATTTTATTCTTTGTCAAGCAATGACATCCAAAGCAGCTGCCTCTAACCCTCTGAACTCAGACAGTTTGGGCATCCTATGAAGCACAGGAGGAGTGCAGAGGTCAAGGTTGCCTCTGTTCTTTTTCTGCCCTAACAAATATTAAGAAGGCCAATTTCAGTCATCTAAATCTTTAGCACCAGGCTGAGGCACCATCAGCAGAACTTCCTTCCTTCCTTCCTTCCTTCCTTCCTTCCTTCCTTCCTTCCTTCCATTATCTTTTTTCCCACCCCATTACCCATAGGGTTCCCTGGGTGGGTTACAATTTAAAAGTATACAGTAAAATAACAATAGACAATAAAATACAAACCTACAAATAGCATGAAGCATGAATACTTCTTCCCCTCTCTCCTCTCCACCTCTAAGACAGGATCTGAGGTCCCTCTTACAAATTGTCCAAAGGTATGTGCCCTTCATGTTTATGTATTAGTGTTTGGTCTTGCCCATTGCAAATACTGGGTTTCAATGTGTGCGTGTGTATGCATTTCAAGCAAAAATAAAGATGTGTGAGGAGTTCAGTTTAGTTCTGATATGAATTTACCAAAATTTTCAAAGTTCTCCATATCTTAGGAAGGGAAGAATTTGATTTTAAAAAATGCATGTAAGAGAAGCCAAAAGTGACAGATTCATCCATCTGAGACCACGACATTGAGTGCTAAGCTTTTAAAAACATGTCTTTTGAATCCCTGTGTGACGAGTCATTTCTGTGCTACATTACGGTTGCCAACTCTGATTTTCTGAGTTTGGCAGGCTCTTCATCTTGAACAAGTCTCCAGCAGACATCTGCAACATGGCCTTCTTAATGGATAGGTTATCCATGGGTGAGAAGTTCGGTTTAGTGTACACACACTTACAAAAATTCACATATTTCGTCATATCTGGGATAGAAAGAATGTATGATTTTAAAAATATGAACATGAGAGAAAATGAAAACAAATTCGTCAGTCACCAAATAAAGGACATTACCTTTTTTTAGCAAAACTAACAGATTTGAAAAAAGCTTGGGTAAAGGTAACAGATGAGCCCATGTGGCCAATTCCCTGGAAATTGAGCTGGACTTACTGTAACCCTATTTCATAGGTTCCCAACCATGATCATGGCTGACTATTCACCATGTGTCCCTCAGTCTCATTAAGAACCTGCTGACTGACCTCATTAAGAACACTCCAAATAGCTTCAGAAGCTTCAGAAACTTCTGTGCACTGAAGACAGAGCCAAGAGTATAGTGACCTAAAGCTCCTTACCTGGTACCATCAGAACAGAATTCTAGCAATGGGGAAGCAGACAAGCAGTAGTGGTTCTGAACTTGAACATAAAAAGTGAACATTTTATATGTGTGTTTTATTTGTATGCATGCAAAGGCTAAGGGCAATTCTCATGTAGGGTTAGGCTAGAACATCATTTGAGCTTGGTTGTGATGAGAATTTAGCAGATTTCTGTATTCAGGACAGAAAAGGGACTTGAGATTTAAAAAAAAAAACATGAATGTAGAAGGAAACAAAGCAGGCAGATGCATCCATCCCTATTCTCAGCTGGTATTTTAGTTGCGTATTTACAATTCAAAGGGTTAGGGGCTTAAATATAAAGCTACAGGAGCAGAAAGCAAAAATAATTTGATCTATATTTGTGCCCCCAATTTAGTTTGCTCCTCCCCTTTTTGCCCCCTTCCTCCAACTCTCTTCCATCAGGAACATAGCATGCTAATTACAGCATAAGTGAAAGTCATGTCAATTAAACAGTACAGTGAAAATGATTCATCTGGGCAAACAATAAGTTTCTGATGGCAACTCCATTGTTCTCTTGCTGCTTAATTATATTAATTACCACAGACCACTTCGCAGTTAAAATTCCAATTATCCAACCTAGTTTTGATTTCAGCTGCTGACAACCTGACAGCTGAATCTGACAACTGTGAACACTATTGATGTATTACATCTGGAGGAGGGACATGTTAGGCTTACAGCAGAAGCAGAACACCATGAAAACATACACAGAGTATTCCAGCGACAATGTGGATGGAGCTGAACAGACTGAGCTTTATGAATGAGTATATCAAAGGAAAAGTATCCATTTCTTTACTCCAGGAGGATTTTTGCAAGTGGGAGAAATTTTCTGTTCAACTATATTGCTGCTTCATGAAGTAGTTCACGTGGGAACTTCAGACTTTTATCCTTTGGTGAAATGGACATTTCTCTCAGCACAAAACCTTTTATTACTAGCTCACACAATTCACAGTCTCTGATGCTTCTTTCAGTGCCAGAAAATCATCCAATCAATATGCCAATATTTCTTGTCTTCTTTCTTCCCCCAGATAGGAAAATATTCCATTATAGATGCCAGAGTAAAGTTGTCTCAAGTTCCTCAAATGGGAACCTAATATTTATGTATTTAATTAATTTCTATACCAACTAATAGCTGAAGCTCGCTGGGTGGTTTACAACACCACGTTAAATGCAATGCAATAGGCATACAATATAAAAATACACATGGCAATAAAATATAAAATTAGACTACAAAATGTAAAAACCAGATTTAGAACCAAATGTAGTAGCTACAATAACTAACACAAAGTAAGGCCTATTTGACAGCTGACATAGTGTCCCTATGTACTATTTAGGGCAGATTAATGCTCTGCTGAAGAAGACATTTTTATCTTGCTGTCAAAAGATAGCAGAGTTAGGTCAGGCAGGCCTCAATGGGCAGCTTGTTCCACAGTAGGGGGCTCACCACTGAGAAGGTCCTTTGATGGTTGCAAACTGAGTCTGCCTCAGAGGTAGCAACCACAGGTATGTTCCAGTTCTTGATTGTAATGCCCAGGTTGACTGTGTCCAGGAGAGTCATCCAGTTAAATATTGAGGTCCCAAGTGATGTAGGACTTTACAAATTAAAACAAACATGGTGAATTGGGCTCTGCGATATACAAGGTGTTAATGCAAGCAGGTCAGAATCTGCTTCTGGTTATTAATCTGAATTTTGCACAAGATCCAGCTTCTGAACACTCTTTGGGGCAGCTCCTCTTGAAATTAGAGATTACCAGAGTTTAGAAGACTAAAACCAGGCTATCGATGTCTTAATAGAGCATAGTGGGGTTACTAGTTAAAGGTGGCAGAGAGCATTCCAAGCCACTGAGGCCACCTGAGCCTCAAGTGACAAAGATGGCCCAAGGAAGATTCCCAAGCTAAGATTCTGCTCCTTCAAAGGGAGTGCAACCCCAGTCAGAACAAGTCGAACACCCTCCATCTCATCAGAGGAATCCCCGTCTGTTGTCTGGACTGAGCTTTAGTCTGTTAACATTATCCAGACCATGGTTGCAGCCAGCCACTGGTTCAGCATATTCAAAGCCTCACCAGCTGAAGATGTAAAGGAGAAAGAAAGTTGTGTGTCATCAGCATATTGATAGCAATGCACTCCAGTATTGAATGACCCCTCTCAGCAGTTAAATAGAAAGGAGCAGCAAGGCGGACCTGCAAGGAACAAAATACTGGGGAATCTAGTGCGTGTGTGTGCCAGGGGGGCGGGCAATATTCCTCAAGCACAGTCTTCTGGAGCTGACCATCCAAGTAGAAGTGGAACCACTGACTTCAATTTCAGCTTAACCAGAATACCATGGCTGACAATATTGAGAGCCATGGAGAGATGCAGCAGTATCAACAGGGTCACCCTCTCCCTCTTTCTTTCTCAGATTAGGCCAACATACAGGATAATCAAAGGTGTTTCCATACCAAAACTTGGCATGAATCTTGACTGAAATGAATCTAGATAATTTCATGCAAGAGTGCTTGAAGCTGGCAATCCCCACTCACTCAAGTCCAGGAAAGGTATATTTGCCACTAGCCTAAAAATACTGAAATTTTTTGGGTCCAGAGAGAATTTCTTCACTGTGGTCTCACTACTGCCTGTTTCAGGTGGCTTGGGACCACTCCTTATAAAGTGATATTGATCACCTTTCTGGACTTTCCTAGATTGGGAAGGAAGGTTGGCGGCCACACAACACAGCTTCCACAAAAACAGGAACCTCGTGGAATTCTATGACAAGGCTCTGTGGTGGCTAAATGGAGGGGATGCAGTGGATGGGGTTTACCTGTATTTCAGCAAGGCTTTTGACAAAGTGTCACATGATGTCCTGGTTGAGAAATTGAGGAGTTCTGGGATAGACTGCAGTACTGTCTGATGGATTAGGGCATGGCTGACGGACTGACTAAAAGCAGAGGGTTATTATTAATGAGCAGAGGGTTATTATTAATGAGGAATCATTGGAATGGCAAATGGTGATGAGCAGGGTCCCCCAGGGCTAGGACCAATCATGTTCAATCTTTTCATCAATGACATGGAAGAGGGGGGTGACCAGTCTGCTGATCAAATTCGCAGCTGATACTAAAATGGGGATGGTGGCTGCAACTGAGGAGCAGGTACTCAGGATCCAGAAGGATCTGGACAGACTATGGAAATGGCCAGGGGACAACAGGCATTCAATGTGGATAAGTGCAAGTTCTTGCACTTGGGACATAGGAATGTGTGTCATAAGTACAGGTTAGGGGACAAGTGGCTGAAGAGCAGCACTTGTGGAAAGGATCTCAGGGTGCTGGTTGACTACAGGCTAAACAATGTATCATAGAATAATAGAGTGGGAAGGGGCCATGAAGTCAATCAAGACCAACCCCCTGCTGTTGCAGGACCCCAAGTTACACCATCTTACTCAGATGGCTGTCCAGCTTCTTTTTGAATGTTTCTAGTGTGGGAGAGTCCACCACCTCTCCAGACAACTGGTTACACTGTCATATTGCTCTGACAGTGAGGAAGCTTTTCCTGATGTTCAGCCTGAATCTGGGTTATCACAGCTTCAATTGATTATTCCGTGTCCTACACTCTGGCATCAGCAAGAAGGGATCTTGCTCCATACACCCTTTTGATCAGATATCTGTCAATCAATAAGAGTGATTTCCTCAGTCTTTAAAATGATTTATCCTTATCTTAATTGACAGTTTCCTGTTACTCCTCTCCAACTTCAGAATGCAGTGAGAAACATTTATTCATTCAGTGGAATTTGTTTCAAACAGTAAAGAACTGGCATCAGACTAGCTTCAGCGTGAAAGTGAGCATGCTTGATGCAACTGCCAGTGGTCTGTTGCTACCATAATCTTTCATGGAACAGAAAAACATCAATAAATGTTGAACTGCTCTCAGAATTTCACCAAACCATTGGAAGAGCCATTGGCCCAACAAATTTGAACAGCATAGATCAGTAATTTTCACCCATAGCTCAAAGAAATTTATCATGTGTGATGCTGCAGCTTGCATTAAATTAATTGCCATTTTCAGAATCTTTCAATTTACTGTACCTGTGCAAAGTTTTTTTTTTTGGGTTGGTTATACTTTTGTGGCAACTATAGATCATGGATTCCAAGTTTCATAGTTTTAGCTATGTAAGTCCCATTTCTGTGCATCTATTAATTTTTCTATATGTGGAAAAGGCTTTTGACAATATGTGTTGGCCTTTTTTGTAGTTCAGTACCTAGACTGCGGCTAAAGTTTTATGAATTGAATTCAAGCCATTTATACTAAACAACATGCTAATATTTTCATTAATGGGATGCTACCTGATAGCTTTCAAATAGAAAAGAGAACATCAAGAATGCTCTTTATCGCCACTTTTGTTTATTCTTGTATTGGAAATTTTAGCAACAAAAATAAGACCCAAACATTAAAGGTTTAAAAGTAGATGGAGAATACAAAATGAAATGCTATGCTGATGACATGGTCTTCTAATTTCTAAATTCACATCAATCTATACAGAATAGATAAAATTGAAAAAAATTGCTCTTATTCAGGCTATAAGATCCAGAAGAGGAAAACAAAATATATCAAAGTTTGCAATGAAACAGGAAGAGGAAAGCATAAAATAGACTTCAAGATGTGAAATAACTTCAACTCCAGTCAAATATTTTGGAATAAACATAACAGGACATAGCCACATTATTTCAAGATAACTATAAAACAATGTGGATCAAGTTTCAAAAAGATTTACAAAAATGGAATAAATTAAAAGTATCATGGTTGGGAAGAATTTCTATTATAAAAATGAATATACTACCCAAACTGAAATGTTTATTTCAAATGATACCATTTTCTAAACTGGGAAAAACTTTTTGGGAATGGCAAAGACAATTGAGCACTTTTATTTGGAATAGTAAAAAGCTAAGGATTAGATTTTAAATTCTTCAAGATGAAAAAGAGAAAGGAGGTCTTACAGTACCTAATTTAGAGGTATTATTATGCAGCTGCTTTGGTTTGGATTTCAGACTGGATTCTAAATGTTAATGATGGATTAGTGAAGCTAGAAATAGCAGATCTTGAAGAAGGAATATGTGATTATTTCTGGGCCAATGAGTCACTGAAAAAGGCTGTGACATTAAGTAATAATCATGTATTAAGAGATGGCTTAATAAAAATTTGGTATTCTATAAGAAGGATTAGTTGTCTGAATTCTCCCTTCATGTCCCTAACTGAATCATACGGAAAATATTTAAGGAAAAATGATGATCTTATAACCTATGGGGATATTATTGATCAACAAGGATTAGTTACTCCTGGAAATGATTAAAAGATGAATGGAAAAATATAGAATGGCTTTTCTATTACTAATCGGTTTCAAGATTGCAAAAATAGATAAATAAACGAATAAATAAATAATTTAAAAAATCCTATCAGGGAAAGGTGCTGTGAGAGATCTGATGGAATTTGAAAACCTGATAAATAACAAAAGGATAATTTGTTAGGACGATTTTACAAGCAACTACTCCAATTTGATCCTGAAACTCAACCAGCGAAAAATGCATGATTATTTGGATGCAAAACCTTGGAGAAGAAATGTTGTCTCACCAATTGGAAGCTTTATGGAAGAAACACATTAAATTTACAGTCAAGTCAAGCACTAAGAGGAAATTGCTATAAGGTTGCTTGCTTGTTTGTTTTGGTTGTACGTTGCTCTGGCAGATATAGAACAAATGGACAAGAATTATAATGGAAAACGTTGGAAATGTAAAGAAGTAGATGGGACTTTCATGCATATGTGGTAGACCTGTGATGAAATTAAAAGATTTTGGAAACTGATACATGTGGATATTCCAAAAATTTTTTAAATTTAATTTTCTTATCAGTGCTAAGACATGCTTTTGAATATTATGACAGAGAGATTTTCAAAGAACATGCCAGAGTTATTTCAATACATGACAGCTGCAGCAAGATTTACAATTGCTTCTAAGTAGGAAACAGCAGAATGTCCAACAATTAAAGAATGGAAAAATAGGTTGGGTGAGTGTGCAGTGATGGCAAAATTAACTAATTATGTAAACAGAAGACTGATAGAAGAACTGAATGGTAGATGGAAATTTTACTATATACAGTTTAATTAATACAGAAGAAAATAAAACTTAAGAAAACTTTGTTGATGATTTATAATTACCTCTTTTGTAAGCTTCAACAAAGTGCTGATAGACAGAAAGATAGAAATTGTGAGGGATTTGCTAGGTTATGAATTTGTATGTTATATTTGTGTAAGATCCCTTGGCATTCTTATTTCTCTTTCATATTTTTTCTCTTTCCTGTATTCAATTTCTTTTAGGAAAACAATAAAAATGTTATTTAATCCAAGTGCCATTTTTATGGGCAATAGAATTGGGAGGCCTATAATGGTGAAACCTTTGTTTTGGGACTGACCTTAACTAAAGTGGCATTAACATTAATAGGATAGAATGATTAAAGGATTAATGAAGGAATTCAACTTGGAGTTTTCTTCAAACATGGGGTGGAGGAGTAGTCTTGGAATCAAGCAGAAATTGGGGGTAATAGTCCCACATGAACTAGGCAGTGGTGGATAGGGCTAGGAATGTTTGAGAAATGTGAGCTAGTGAACTTGTACTAGTTAATAAGCTAGTTACAAACTCACAACCATCCGTTTCCAACTGTAAATGTAACTGCATTGCAAAATAGCTCTCTTCATACCAGTTGCCAGCAGCTACAAGCCTTTTCTTCTGAATTATTTCATGCTGTGGGTCATCCAATGGGGAAAATCCTGTCTGAAATCCACAGAGAAAACAATAATAACAACAACTTCATGAACCAATAACCTAACTCAGAATTCCTTTCTTCCTTATAAGGGTATAGTCTTCATCAAGGAGGTTGCCTAGTGTTTCATGACTGGACTGCCAGGTGATCTGCTCCTGTGCTTTATTGGTAAAAAAGGCTTGCAAGGACGAAGCTGGCCCATATTAGTCCTGGAAGAGCAGGTCAGGTAATTTCATTTCAGAAATAATTAATAAACATGGAATATACCTGGTGTCTCTACCACTTCAGCTATTTTTTGTGAGTCACAATTTACAACTTAGAAACATAGAAACAGCAAGTCAGAAGGGGCCTTCCGGGATATTCTGACCCCTGGCTCCACTCATGGCATGCCTACCATGTGCATGTCTAGCCTATCCTTGAACACCCTCACTGATGGGGCCTCAACCACCTCCCGTGGAAGCCCATTCCATACCCTCGGGGTCCTAATTGTCAGGAAACATAGAAACATAGAAACAGAGCGAGTCAGAAGGGACCTCCCGGGCCATCTAGTCTGTACCAGGAAGTACTTTCTGGCATCTAAATTGAACCTTTACTTGAACTTATACAAGTAAAACTTGTAATGGCTTCCCAGAGAGCATGTTGCTAACCTGCATCTTTTAAATAAATTTAATAAATAAAATAAATAATTTAATTTATAAAACAAAAACAAAGAAACCTGCCCAGGAAAACTTGTGACCAAACAAGCAGAATGCAGCCCACTTGCCATATTGTATGGTTTGCCAGGTGTCGAGACAAACATCAGGAGGGAAAAATTTATCCAAGCTTTAGTTGGATTCTAGTAGCAAGCAGAATTTGGCTATCCAGGCCACAACGCATGTAGTCCTGCAATATATTCTGTAATAAATATGACTACTTGTGGAAGCAACAACTGTGCTTGTTAAAAGCCTGCCAACATCTTAATGCACAGTTCTGGCTTTTTAGATAATGGAACCGTAATTGAATAAGCCGTGCATCATTATGTTGGTTCTTGTGCTTGCAGTAATCACATTGCTTTCATATACTCAGTAGTGTCATATTTCATGGCTGCAAACAAGGTTGCTCCACCTTTTTCTGGAGTGGTTTCAAGGCATAAATCCATGTTTGTAATTGGATTGTTCTCGATAGTGATTATCCTTTCGTTAACTCATGTTTCATTGCTCCACTACCTAGATTAACAGTTGCTCTTGGACTCGGAACTATCCAGTCGTAATTTATCAAAATGTTAAACAAATGTGCCTTGCTAGAGTCTACTCTAAGTTTCAGATGGCTCACATAATCTCTGCATGGGCTTTATTGTGTTATATATGCCCTCCCTAAAATGTCATCTACAAAATGGGCTGGCTAAGGATGCTGGGAATTGTAGTTTGACTTAATCTGCATGGTGTCAAGTTGAGGAAGAATGTGTGTTGGAAATTATGTTATCCTTACTTAGTATGTTCTTATTCTTGTAGTTGAAACTAGACTTTAACTATGGGGTATTATTTATAGGACTTGCCCTGAGCAGAGTGGTTCTGTCCTTCCTCTGAGTCCCAACTTTACTCCACAGAACTGTTTGTGAATACAAGTACTGCTGCTATTATTACTTAACATTTAGAGAGCACCAATGATGTGCTGGACTGTCTTGGGAATGCCATTTTGTCAGGCCAATCTTTTGACCCACCAGCACAGCTCACTAGCGATGTATTGTAAACTCCGATGAGCAGGGAAAGAGTTGTTTCTAGAAATTTGCAGGATAGACTTCTCCACTGGGGCAAAGTACCTGATTCTTGCCATCCCTCCTGTCTACTGGACCTGTCTGAGCTATCTCTTGCATGGTTCCAGATCATCTTCAACCCCACAGGAGCAACTCTGGGGGGACAGACAAAGGAGAATTGATCAGTGAAAATGGGGTGCCCTTCCATGTGCAAATAGATGTGCTCCCTGAGAATGCAACACTGCCATGTGATACAACCATCAGCTTTTAGGGTTCAATCTCAGGAAGGTTTAGGTGGGAAAAGGCCAGCAATTAAGGCCATATTTTGGCCTGTGCATGCACAATTGTGACCTTATTTCAGTTGTCTGCATAGATTAAAAAATCACCCTTCTATTGGCATGTGTACTGTAGGCTTGGCACCCAATCTATGAGCAGAATAACCCTTAAGGATCTTAAGATTCACATCTCCATCACTGTATTTTTCTTTGTTTCTACTATGCTTAAAGGTAACCACATTTTTCAGTTAGTGCAAATGGAAAGGAATAATTAGCATCTGGCTATTATATTTTCAGAGAGAGTACAGCCATTGCTTCAATGGTCCAGTGAACTTTGGTGCAAGTAATCTGATTTTTTTTCTTTTTGTACAACCAATCATAATTAATGCTTCATAACGTCTCCATTTCATCATAACCGTTGGTAGATTAAGGGAAAAACAAAACAAGACTATTACTCCTGGGTTCAGGTCAAATGTACCATACAACTGAAATACCTAGGAGAAGGTGTAAAGATTAATAACATTTGCAAGTATGTTTAATGCTTCCATTGAGAGCTTTCCTTTTTCAGTAAAGCGATATGTATTCCAAAAACAGTCATGGTGGTTAACCATACCACGTGCAATATGCATAGAACATACAAGAATGCTTTGTGCGTTGTATCACTGATCCCACAGGTCCTGTTTTTAAGTGTTACTTTTCAAGTTATCAAAAGTCATCCAGAAGCTTCTAACTGGGGAAAAGGTCGCATGTGAGATGCTATTAATGTAACACCATTTATTAAGTATTAGTGTTAGTGGGATTAATACTAATTAATACCATTTATACTGATTTTTTTTAAAATATGTAATTTGGAAAGAACAGGTTTTATGGCCAGATATCTGTAGACATGAAGAATAATACATTTAAGCAACATTTGAGCTGCATGGCATTTCAGTTTTCATTCCAATATTTGTTTCCAAAAGATGTAAGGCTGATTGAGTAAAAAAAAATCATGTGAGTTAAGGAACATTTGCTGCTGTAGAAGACTGATACACAGTTTTAGCAAATGCTTTTCAACACTGTTGGGCTACATGGAACCCCATTTATCATCAGAAAGTTAGGATATAATCATATGCGTGTTCAGGTATAATATATTCCCAGGGAACTTTAGGACATTTTTGTTGAAACACATTTAACATTAAGCCCTTAAACTAGTACAGGTCACCATGTCCCAAAGTATGTATTCTTTCCCCATTTTGACGAGCTTTAAATCTTGTTTACTTTTTGCTGGTTGGACTGCCCTAGCTCCCATTGCTGTCTGAGATTATGGGGTTTGTAGTCCAACACATTGGGAGAAGACCACATTGCTGGAGGATAAGTTATATGGAAGATAGTTCTATTCTTCACAGTATTCTATATTGCAAGCTGTTCTGTTCCATTTTGTTGCACATTTTGTTCAGCCAATATTCTTTGGCAATCCAGAGGTTGGAACATACGAGTCTTTCTCATAAGTAAACTGAAGAAAACCCTATCATCTCAGGATTTATGTTCACCAGTTTTATAAACAAAAAATCCTATGCATATGAGATAGACTTTTTTTTTACTTTTCATACTCTTCTCACATGGTAGAATCTTTTAGCTTTCCTTTCACTGTTCATTTGAATTACACACATTTAGCAAATCAGTGTTTTGTCTAATTTTTAATCTACCTTTAATATTTCTCAGTTCTTGGAATTCAAAGCATATCCTGGTTGTCTGCAGACAAATTGTAAACCATCTCTATCTTCTTCTGTAGTTATTTCAATTCTTTTATTTTACTCTCCAGACCAATAATAAAATAATGTTCTTCACTGGGAATGCATGCGTTGGTGGAAAAACACACAATAACTGTACTGTTATTTAAATATTTATCAAAACTCTCTTTTATTCTGTTCAGATAAAAGCACTGAAGTTGCTGGGGAAATCCAGCAGAAGTCAGACAGCAGCAAAATATTGTTTTTTTTTTTTTAAATAGCAAATCAAATTTCTAAAAGGTTTGTACTAGCTATGAAGCCATCATTATTTTCCGATATTGCAGTTCCACATTCAGAAATCACTGAAAATATATCTATGTCATATATGGAAGAAGAACCTATCATTGAGTACCATGAGGATATGACCAAGCCAAATTATGCACTTCCAAGGCCTGTGGTGCCACCCAGGAAAAGAGAGAGAGAAAGAGGGAAGGAGGAACAGAGTGTATCCAAATATAAGCAACCATTGTTTCCTATGTTAAAAATCTCTATTTCATTTTATCATTACAATTCTAAACATATTTACTCAGAACTTAATAGTGTTGCATTCAGAAATATTTCTACTGAGGTCCAGTGGAAGCACCCAAAGCACCTGAGTTAATGCCGAGGCCAGGCATGCACTGCCAAAGAAGACCCTTCCTTTTTATTTTCTCAACACAGACAGGGACACTGTCATTTCTGAAGAATGCAACACTGTATGTACATAGGACTTTGCATTCTGAGTGAATCAATATTGTGGAGTGGCTTGGTGTGCCATGGATGATGTTGTGGATCTAGCCAGAGATCTACCTACCCCCATTTTCTGGGCTACCACCGATTTGCCCTTCCATTCAGTTCAGGATGCAAAACTATGCCCATTTTCCTGGTAGAAAGCACCACTAAACTCTGCACAACTTGCTTCAGAATACATATTTGTGGGTTTATAGGGTAACTGTGGTTCCAAAGCAAGCATAATTAAAATGTTAGGTTGGTTTGTTTTGTATTTGGAGAATAGTTGTGCTTTTAGCTTCTGCTTAGTTATCTATATTAGGTGCCACTAAGTGCAAAATAAAGTGACACCAAGAACCATAAATAGGAAGCTTTGGTTTGTCTTGCAGCAACTGGGAGAAGATCCTACATGGCACATATTAAGTAGAAAAGGCTGTCTCCAGGATAGTATGGACACTTCTCCAGTTGAACATCTACCTATTATGACCTACTGAGATACTGCTCCTGAGTAGAAACAAAGGTGACTGAGTCAAAGTTGAGCCCAGGTCAAAAGATGTGTGAAGGCAGTCACCAATAAACATTCTTCCACCAAACTGTTTCAGCCTCCTGGTGCATCACCAGGAAGATAAGATGTAGCACAGCTTCTGGCAGCTTGTGGTAGCTATTCAAAGACATGAGATAAGCACCTTCTTCTATACAGTGGGGGAGAAGGGGAAGAAAAATTCCAAGAAGCAAGAGGCTTATTGATTTAGCAATACCCTTAATATAATGAAATATATGTTCTAAACCTCTAAATACAAATGCATCTGTAAATAAACACCTCTAAATCAGCAACACACCTATTTTTATGCAGTCTGAACACTAGAATCCTTTCAAGGACATACAGGGTCTCTAAAGAATATTTAAGAAGGTACTTCAAGAATAACAGAAAATAACTTGCATAATGTAATTGAGTGTGATACCCTTTCTATAGGCTTTTAAAATTCTGTATAAAAGTTAGGCATCTTTAGGATAGCATCGTGGTAGTGAATGTTGTCATCACAGGGGGTATTATGCTGGAAAAACAAAACATTAAAGTTTCCATAAGTCCCAGTAAGAACTAAAAACCCTATAGGTATAGCTCCATCAACCACATTTTGAAAAAAAATATTGACGAACTATTCTGTGATTCAGGAATGGTTGCTGAAAACTTTGTTGAAAATTTACAGGAGTCTCACTGCTAATTCACCATGCAAATGACTTTATGCATTCCCTAAAAAGCAATGAGTTATTCATACAAACATTGAGAATGACTTTATATTCCCAAAGAGAGGCAGGTGTTAAGTGAAAACAGCCCCCTGAACACACACTCAAAGCATTGCAGCAGATGAAACCTCACTGAAATAGTTTTCCCTGTGCATGAAGCAAGTCCATGAAAGCACAAGCCCTGCATCAAATGGGGAAACATACTCAGAACCATGGCTCCTATGGAAGAAGTTAATAAGATTTGGCTACATAATTCACTTAGGTGATTTTGAATATTCCTGTCCCCAATTTCATATTTCAAGCACTTGAATCTGAAAGAGAGTCAGTGAGATTTTTTCATCTCATTACGTAATTAGATTTCCCCCATGAAGTTGCCCAGGTATTTTGAGGTCTCTTCCATTTCCTTCCACCTAATGTCTTTTATGTATTCATTCTCACTGTGACTCTTTATTTTTGAAAGCACAAACCCCGACCTGCTGAGGTTATCAGGAAATATGGTCACTATTTTCCTCCTCTGTTTGTTGAAACACTTTAACAGGAGTTTGAAATGGAGCAACTTATCAGGTGAAGCTTTTCACACTTATCTATGTATGTGTCAAGTTCTTCAC
The DNA here is from genome assembly GCF_004798865.1 of Varanus komodoensis. Taxonomy (NCBI): domain Eukaryota; kingdom Metazoa; phylum Chordata; class Lepidosauria; order Squamata; family Varanidae; genus Varanus; species Varanus komodoensis. The sequence continues at coordinate 1,659,533 of NW_025335505.1, read as the reverse complement.
CAAAAGGATGCTAATGAAGGCGAAGAAGCAGGCCCTGCAGGGGAAAGATGATAGCCACATTTGAATGCTCTAAGGAAGAACATGAGTTACTTCTTCCACAACTAGCTATAGGACTCCCCAGTTCTCCAAGTCTCTGTATGCAGACTGTACTAGTTTAAGCTGACTTGCTGTGGAGCAAGATATAGTTGTTGTTCTTGTTGGGAGCTCATTTTAAGACCATTGGAAAGACCCCATAACCCTTGTAAGTTGATACTTGTCTTATACATAATGGTAGCATCATGGAGTCTCACTATTGTTTTAAACCATATATTTTTAATTTATTCTATAATTCACATTCTGCCAGGCAAGCTGGTGACCACAAAAATAACATTTAACAGTTTATTCTCTGCCAGATTGAGAGAATGTGATTAAAATAGTCCCAATACATCCCACTCATTTTACATTATATGAACCCCTCCTTATCTCCTAAATGTTGGTGAGGTTGTGACTCTATAGGTTCTTAGATGCACATGTGGCACGAATGCTGCAGGGTTAATGTATTGTAGTCTCAGATTTTTGGAATAATTTCAGTCATTATTTCTCAGCCTATTAGCTCTGAGCCACTACTGGCCCTACTATCCATGGATGATAACATTGGCAGAACTAATATTCTACAAGTACTTGTTAAACCTCTTCTTACTCCATCTAGAAATTAGTCAACATAGGAAGTTGACTGCAGTTTTCATTTTGCCATGTCAATTAATGAATTGCATCATAGATTTCTTCAAGGACTTAGTAAAAGAGACTTCATTGAAACATGGTTTCCCTTCTTTGCAGTTGTGAATAGAACTGGGCACATGCTCCCGAAGTTCCTTTGGGGTGTCTAAGTTAATTGATTCAGAAAAAACAAAGTGGCTTTAATACTGAGGCAAGATGTAGAACAGGCAGTAAAGTGCTATGAAATAAAGTCGGATCAGATCATATCAACTATACCAATTCTTAGAAAACTTATCAGCATAACAATTATTCAAGTCTACATTCCTACAACAGATACTGGAGAAGAAAAATGCAAACATTATGTTGGTACTCAGGAGGAAATAGAAAGCACATCCAAAATGATAATTATAGGTGATGCGAATGCAGAAGTAGAAAACAAAGAAGAATTAATATTGTAGAGAAATTTCGACTGGGAGCAAGAAATGACTCAGGATTCTATGAAGCCAATAATCTGTATATTGCAAATGCATATTTGAAGCAACTGGTCAGATGACTGCGTACCTGGACATTATGAAATAGTTGAGAAATCAAATAAACTATGTAATTGAAAGCAAGAGAAGTTGCTTGGAGTGTGGCAACAAAGGGGAGGGCCTTTTCTGTGCTGGCCTCCAATCTTTGGAACAACCTCCCTCCTGCAGCCTGCCTAGCTCAAACATTGCCATTTTTTTGGCACCTAGGTTATCCATGGACCTGAGGGTATATTTAGCTGATTTTTCTTCTTTCATGGGTCTTTTTTTAACTCCATTTTAGCTGTATTTTAATGTATTTATAAACTATATTAATTAATTTAAATTCATTTCAATATTTTTGTGTTTATGGCATTTGTTTTATTCTTTTGTTTTATTTATTGTATTGTTGTAACTGCCTAGTGAGCTTTGGCTATGGGGTGGTATAGAAATGAAATAATAAGATAATAAGAATGAGAATAATATTCTTACTGCAGATTAAAGATGAGGAGAACATTGTGGTAGTGATCATGAACTATTAATATCAAAAATCAGAGTCAAGCAGGAAAAGATCTGACCCTACCTGACCAAAAGCATATTGCCAACATACAATTTAAATAACATTCCTAAGGAATTTAAAGTCTACATAAAGAACAGATTGACATTACTTGACTCAATTGACTTTGACCTGTGAGAACTATGAACTGAAACTTGAGACATTAGGGAACAGTACAAACAGATAATCCCTGTAGTAAAACAAAGAAACAAACACAAACTCCTAGATGGATGATAGAACTACTCACTATGGCTAGTGACAGGTAAGATGCAAAAGGAAGGGATGACAGAAACAGGATCTGAATTCTGAATCCAATTTTCAATGATTATTGTATGAAGACAAAAATAACTATTACAATGACAAGTGCAATAAAACAGAAGAGAATAAAAGCGCTAACTCAGAAGATCCAAGAAATCAAAGGGAAATTCAAAACTAGATTAGGAATGCTGAAAGACAAATAAAGGGATATACAATCTGACCAGGAGAAAATAGAGAAAGTTAGAAAGAACATACAGAACTATACGGATGGGATGATGACAGACTCAGTTAAAGGGGAATCCTGTGAGGACCAACCTGTAATATTCAAGTGAAGTGAAAGCTGTTGTGAAAGGTTTTGGAAAAAATAAAGCACCCTGAGTAAAAAGGATATCAATAGAACTATTCCAAGCTTCGGAGACTGAATCATTCAAAATCCTCACAAGAACATGCCAACAAATATGGAAAACCACATAATGGCCAACAGATTGGAAACTTTCAATATACATTCTAATCTCCAAGAAAGAAGATGCAAAAAGGTGCAGCAACTGTAAAAGTATTGCACTAATTTCCCATACCAACAATTAATGCTCAAGGTGTGACAACAAAAAATGGAGTGAGACACGTCCGACGTTCACAGTGCATTCCAAAAAAAAAAAAAAAAGGAAGGAAGGAAGGAAGGAAGGAAGGAAGGAAGGAAGGAAGGAAGGAAGGAGGCTCATGAAATCATATCGCAAACATGCATTGGCTACAGGAGTGCACCACTTTCCAGTGCTTACCCTGGAACCAAAAATGATGAAACTGAAGCTGTCATACTTTGGGCACGTCCTAAGATGACAAGACTCACTGGAGAAGACAATCATGGTGGGGAAAGTCAAAGGCAGGAGAAGAAGGGGATGACCAAATATGGAATAAATTGATTCCACAAAGGAGGCCACAACCTTGAGTTTGCAAGAGCTGATCAGGACAGGCATTGTGAAGGCTATTCATACATAGTGTCACCATAAGTCAGAGATAACTTGACAACATATAAGAGCCACATTTATGCAGGCTGCCTAATAGCAATTCTCTTGGAGTGATTCACATGCAAGGGGTATCCATAAAATAACACATAACAACGTAAAATTGTCAGCAAAGTATGTTCACAGTATAATTAAAAATACAAAACAAATAGATAGTAGAACATAACAGATTTTGGTTTTGGTCTTCATCTGTTCTCTCTCTCTCTCTCTCTCTCTCTCTCTCTCTCTCTCTCTGTGTGTGTGTGTGTGTGTGTGTGTGTGTGTGCGCGCGCGCACGCTCATACAGAATTCCTATGCCAGGAGAGAGTTGTGAATTTCTGCTACCCATGAAAATGTACTCTTAAGGTAACCTGGGCCCTAATTAATTGAATTTGTACTCCACCTGATATCTACCAAGAAAACAATCGATGTTGCTATAACACTGAATAATCCTATCCTACTGCCCAGTCAGAAACAACACCATTGTATATTTGGTAGTTCACAGGAATAAGCGTACTTTAAATTAATGAGATAATGCCCATAGAACAGGTCAAAGTTTTTATTCAGATATGTGTTTGTCATGAATGCTGTTTTTTAGGGTTTTTTTATTTTGAAAACAGCTATAATAAACAGAGCAAGTTGAAATAGACAAAATTGCCAAGGGAATTTGATACGGATTCAGCCAGTACATTCACCCCTTGGAATCTATCCAACAACACTCCATAAAAATGTGACACAAAAAAATCCTTAATCTATACAACAACAGATCCTCCAATCACTTCAGATCCTCTGCAGCTTCCCTATTTTTTTTAAACACCTCAGATCCACTTATCATGTGGCACATTCCTATTACAATCTTCTTAACAGCATACTCCACCAATACATTTCTCCATTCTTCAGTTGTTCAGGACTCTGGTGTTCTCTGGTGATCTCCATCCAGAACCAGCTCCAATCCTAACTCTGACATATTTCCTGAAAGTCTCTCTGACACTATATTTTTAAGATTCATGAAAAGCTGCTTTGATTCTCTTAAAAGAAAAATTCAGTGCATTAATATTAATTGATAATATCTTCATTCTGTCTCTAAAACTCAATCTGCGGAGCTAAAACAACTATCTCTTTTCAGATCTTTCATCAGCTTTCCAATTCAGATTTTTGTTTCTTGCATTAATTCTTCTCTTCTCTTCTTCTCCGGTCCTCCACACTTCCACCTCGCACACTTCTTCATACCTATAAGTAAACTACAATTTGACAGTACAACTTAAGGCGGAAGAGTTAGTGGAGGAGAGTCAAGAGTCCACTACAAGCCATCCCAAGACACTTGTAGTGGACAGCCTATAAGAGCTTTAAGAAGGAAGGAAGGAAGGAAGGAAGGGGAAAGGAGGAAGAAAAAGGGCAAAAGACAAAATTCTATCAATATTAGAATTATTAGTCCCATTCTATCTCTATTAAAATATTAGTTTCAAATACTTTGTTAAGAGGCATTGCTCCAACTGTCATAAGAAGAGGCCTTGACTTCCAATCTTCTCCAGGTCTATTAGGCGGCGCTAATGGTCTCATATTCTCAGTTTGGTCTCATATTCTCACTAATTCTCTTAGTATGTCAAGTTTGTCAATATACAAGTCATGTATAGTTTAGATCAAAACAAGTAGAGTCTGGACTCACTGGGACAAATCACTGGCACTTCTTTATTAGCAGAGATACCGATGTCATCTTTTCCCTTTGAATTTAGCATTTCCCCAGCACACTATACTGGTTCCTATGGTAATGCAAAGTATTTTATAGTGTATTAAATAGGCAATTAAACTGGCCCAGACACAAGCTTACTTGTCAACTGAGCCAGGAAAGCATAGACTTACGTATATTGTTCTGTCCCCTTACTACGGTTTCCACATCACACTCACTCCGCCCCCTTACCCCTACTGCCATCACACACCACCTCACCCTGCAACAAGTCCCAATCCTTCCCCTTCCCTCTGCTACCATTTATAACTTCGTGCTCTTTCTCTTACTGCTGCGTCACACAACCTGCCCACTGTGTGTCACCACAGAATGACTGAAAGCTATCTGAAATACTCTATATTCAGTCTCCTTGGACACCCTTCCCACAATGCCCTGCTCTGAGGAAGGACTGTCTCAGAGCTGGGCATTCCTGAAGACCCGATGGCTACTTCCTAGGCCAATGCAGCTGTTCTCATCAGCAAGGGGCTCCCCATCTGTTTCCCTCTGCAAATGCCCTCAGTGGGTGGGTGGAAATTTGAAACTGAAGGTGGGTGTGTGGACTAGAAAGCTTCTCCAGCTGCTGTCTCACCGCAGCAACTGCTAGAGCAGGAGGAAAGGATGGCAGGATTCTCTAGAGCCCATTGGCATTGCCAAGCTGGTGGTTGTTCCAGAAAACTTCCTGGCTCTACTTTCCCATTGCACCAAATGCCACAGCAGTGGGAGTGCTGACCAAACTTTCCAAAGAACCACCAGAAGATGAGGAGGGTCCTCCTGCGATGGGACGGAGGAACTAGTGCAATTGCTGCTCCTGAGGTGGGGTTTCACCCTTTCTTACAGAGGATCACTCTTTACTGAGACCTGTTAGCATTGCAAAAGAGCTGTTCTAGGACTGCTAGAACTAGTTCACCGACGTGATTCAAGAGGACCTGTACTCACCTTGTGGGGCTGTTCAGTGAGGCTGTCATGATGAGTCCCTGTACTTAAAATTTTCCCGAGACCACAGACTGCCTTCATCTGCAGTTGTGTTTTGATGAGGGAGGATGCTGCCCTTCCTTCCTGGATGCTGTTCCAGTCAACAAGCCTGTGTGAAGGAGAGGAAGGAGAAGCCCGCAAGGCAACCTCTCTGCATTGCTTTTTCCACCTGCTGTTGGTTTACCAAGCAGGAATGCGAACCCCCTTCCCTAACGGGCCACTGCAGCCAAGAGCCCTATGAGCAGAACAGGAAGCAAACGATCACCATCATCAAATAGATTTTTTCACACACACACACACACACACACACACACACACACACACTCTTCTCCCCTCTCCCATCCTTTCTTTTTACATGTCATATCTTAATTTAAAATAATTTAAAACATGCTACTCATGTTTATAGGCTATTCCAGGGTCCCTTTTAGCTAAGAGGCAAGGTATAAATGGTATAATTATAATGTTAACAGTAATATAATGGCTACTGTTTACTAAAACAAAATAGTTTTGATTCAACTATTTATTTCAGCTTGTGGAGGGATGGTTCAAATTTTACCATAACAGACATTTAAAGTTTCTTGAATATTTTCAGGGGCATCCTCTCTGTGAATAAAACATGGATTATGAATCACGGTATTTTGAACTCTGGCCTTTACAAGCCTGTCAAGAAGCATAGCAATTAGTTTCAGTTGTGCCTGTGATTCATTTTCTGAACACATTAAATAAGATTATCCTGGAACTGGGAGATCATGGCACTGACCAGTTAATATACATATTGTGCATTGAATCTATTAAAAATATTAGATCAAAACAGAGATAGATGGACAGACAGACAGACAGACAGACAGATGATTGGAGATATAATACCTATCTTCCTTTGTATTCGACATAAAATTGAGAGAAATCACTAATATCAAACTGTCAGTTTGCTTCCAATTGCTGTTAATTTTGCGCTAGGTTTTTTTGCAGTGAACTGTAATAATAAGCAGTTTCACTTCAAGATGAGGACTAGTAAACTTTTTCTGTAGCTTAACAATTCATGTATACCTGGCTTTAGTGAGATATATACCTAAATTATATTATATTCAATAATTTAAAAAGCCTTCTGGTTTAATGCCAGAGGTAAGAATGAGTCATGTTAGCTCAGAAACTCAAAACCAGGAACTGTGGACCTAAGTCCCATCGGTGAGGATGTTTAAGGATAGGCTTAACATGCACATGGTAGGCATGTTATGAGCGGAGCTGGCTGGAGCCGGGGTCGAGGAGGCCCCTTCTGACTTGCTCTGTTTCTATGTTTTTAAGGCTGATGCCTTCATTGGTAAGCCCTATGATCAATGACTACATTGTGTGGGGGATTAACAGTGCAATCCTGTGTTTGTCTATTGGTGAAGTCTTCCTATTTTTAATTAGAACATATTCCCAGTTAAGTCTGTATGGGGGATTGCAATCCCTATCTATGGTTCCAGCTTCTCCTCTTTCCCACTCCCACTGTAGAAAGAAGTCCATGAGATACCTTTTAAAACCTTAAGATGATCTTAAATAGTACTTTGCCATCTTTGTGAGGAGTTTGAATTTTAAGGAAGGTTCTCTCTCTACACACACACACACACACACACCTTTGACTTCCTTGCCCTTGTAGCCAGTTACACTGACCCTGAATATAGAAGGGGGTGTTGACATTTTCAAAAGGGAAAAAAGACTTCCTTTGCTTCTTCAGTGTAGATTTTTTTTCCTTGTCTATCTTCCAGCTTTGTTGTATTTGATCTATTCTTAGTAGTATTAAATATCCCAACCACCACAAAATGGTTTTCTCTTCTTTTCCCCAACACTTAATACATATTTAAAGACTTGATTAACACTAAGATGGTTTCTCTCCCCCAAAGTACATATATATTTGAACAAATATGTTTAGAAGTATATTTATCATCTACTCCAGTCCCACAAAGATTCTATTTCTGACACCCACTTTTATCCCCCCACCAAAACAACATGTTCCTTTCATAGGAATTAAGGCTGTAGTTGTATACCTACTTACCTGGGAGTGAACAAGAAGTTCTGAAAAGGCAAAATTGGGAGTGTGCTGTTAACATAAGGATATTTATGCTCATGTGCAGGCACATATGGATGTCTATAAATTTATGTCACTGATAATCAGCAGCAAATATTTGCAAAGCTAAAAGATAATCCATTGAAAGTTAATTTGGGAAAGGGGGAGGAATGGAAAAAGCTCAGTCCAGAAGTAAAAATAACTTGCAATACATAAAACTATACAGGCAAGAAGTGCAAGCAATCACAATAAAGCAGACACAGCCACAATTCTTTAAAGCATGTACCTATTGAATTGCCTTCCTTTACTTTTATAACAGAGCACATGTCTTTGCACACTTGGTACATACCCACTAAAGTTCCCAGTACAGAATTTCCCTAGGATATATTGCTGACAAGCAAGCAGCTATCTTTTTAATAGTGGTAGCCATTATGATTCTCCTTCCCACTGCCCCACCCTGGGAGCAACACCAGAAAAAAATTGTCAGGATGTGAAAAACAAATGGGTAGCCATAAAGAAAACAGGGCTTATGAAAGCAGCAGCTGTGTTCTTTTCCCATAAATTTTCCCACTGAGGTCCATTGAACTCAGCAGAGTTTACTTTCTGGGTAAGGAAAGAAATATAGAAACAGAAACAGATCAAGTCAGAAGGGTCCTCCGAGGCCATCTAGTCTGACCCCTGGCTCCAGCTGGCTCTGCCCATGACATGCCTACCATGTGCATGTCCAACCTATCCTTGAACACTCTCACCAATGGGGCTTCAACCACCACCCATGGAACCCCATTCCACACCCTGGGGGTCCTAACTGTCAGGAAGTACTTCCTGGCATCCACCCTAAATCTTGGTTCCCTGACCTTTGCTCCATTGGAATGCGTTCTGCCCTCCACTGCAGGGGAAAAAGGTCATGACCCACCTCGTCATGTCACCCCCTCACATACCTATATGTTGCTAACGGGTCCCCTCTGAGTCTCCTCCTCTCCAGGCTGAAAAGACCCAGTTCCCTCAGTCTCCCCTCATATGGCTTACCCTGCAAACCACCCACCACCCTTGCGGCCCTTTGCTGCACTGATTCCAACCTTGCTATACCCCTCTTGTAATGAGTGTCCCAGAAATGAACACAATACTCCAGCTGCGAGTGCACCAGAGCTGTACAGAGCCAGAGCTCGGTTTACCTAATTTGCACTTCCAAATGTGTCTCTCTGTTTTTAGTTCAGGAAAAATGCACATTTTTCCCAGTCAAAAGTGCAGTTTCTGCATAAATTACAGCTGGGTATGCATTTCTGCAAGTGTGCATTTTCAGAAGTGTGCACTTGTGCAAGTGTGCACATTGAGATATGGAGTAGCTTCTGCACATTGAAATAGAAATATAAGAATTATGTTCCTCTTGCTCCCATTTGGAGTTGCATATGGGAGCACTGACATGATCTGTGAACAAGAACAGCTTCTGAGTAGGTGCACTTGGCATTGTGCTCTGGGGCACAAGAATTAAGAGGAAAGTTTTTATATCCCTTGCATTTTCAGAAGTGTATTTATTTATGTATTTTTTATTTATTAAAACATTTCTATGCCGCCCCTTGCCGAAGCCTCGGGGCGGCTTACAACACAATAAAATACAACAAAATACAAAAATAACAATATAAAATTAAAATTAACAATATAAAATAAATAAAAAATATAAAAGAAGTCACCCTGGATGCCTTTTGCTGCAGCCAAATCTCTCTACATGGATTATTCTCCAAATAAGTTAATGGTGTGAGCGCCATGCCAACACTGCCACAACCACTTCTGCAGCTAAAGTTGGGAATGGGTGGAAGTCCATCTTTCTCCCATTTGCTTTCCTAGTGCAGGAAATGACCAACAAATGGTTGAAGGACAGAATCGCACCCCTGCCAAGAACCCTCGGTAGGGAGGCTTCTCCTCACTCCTGGTATTTGAATGGTTGGACAAATAGTTGGACTGCGTTTGGCTGTTTTCCTTCCTATCCAAGTGAAAATAGGAAGAAAGAGAAAATAGGAAGAAAAAATCCAAGAAAAAGAGGAAAAAAGAAAGAGAGAGAAAGATTCACCTGCAGCGTTATTATCATTACCACATCAGAGGGTCTCTTTTTTATGTAGGTCCTTTGTTTCAAGTGTCATTTTTTTGCATTCCCTGTTCTAGGATTTTTGCCATTTCAACTCCAGTTGTCAGTTTTCTGCTACTTTAAAGTTTTAACACAATGGTTGTGGTTTTTACTGGGGTCCTTTGGGAACCTTTGGTGGTTAAATTATAGATGATTTATTACATTAGGGATGAAAATGCAAGTCTATTTCTCCCCATGATCCTCCTGTCTTTTTAGGAACAATATCTGCACAGCTAACAACTCGTAGGAACTGCTTTGCTTCTGTTGTGCTCTTTTACTGAAAGGCTGTATCCAAATTCTGTAAATATTTAGAACGAGGAAGGAGCAGAGGCTTCAAGCTCCTGCAGTAAAGTGGAACTTCTGCTACGACCATCCTATATACACAGCAGCATCGAATGTAATTGCTGGAAAGCAGCAAACTGATCAGGTTCATTAGACTCAAAGTTGCAACATGGTTGTGACTCACCAGCAATGAGCCTGCTGAGAGAACATTCATAATGTCAGCACTTCTGCTCTGAGTCATCAGTTTGCCTTTTCTTGCCCCTCCGATTCCAAATGGCTAATCTTCTGCTTTTGAGCCATATGTCTTTGGGTCAATTTTCAACAAGGTTAGACTTTCAGAGAGGCAGTTTGATTAAAGAGACTGATTTAAGGCTGCCGTTTGGATTGCTAAAGTGCTAGCATGGAACTCACAAGATGATGTCACTATTCAGATGCTAAAGAATGTCAAAGCGCCATGTGAGCATCTGGGGGACTCTGGAGCATGCAAACCTTGTCTCGCCCATTGCTTTAATTATTTAGTGTTTGCAAAACGGATGTAAAACCATCCAGAGACTTTTACTATTGGATGTCATATAAACACTTTAAATAGATAGATAGATAGATAGATAGATAGATAGATAGATAGATAGATAGATAGCACTCCCTCTTCATATCTGCTAAGCAAGAATTCAGTGAAGGACTTGGCCAAATGTGCATCAAGCTTTTGGTTTGCCTTGCTGGACTTTTTATTAAAATTGAGCAAGGGAAGTATTTCCCCAGTTCTTTTATTGCAGCTGTTTCTAGTTTAATGTTAGGCATGTGCATACAATGCTCAAATTTCTCACAGTCCTCCAAACTTTAGTTTAACCTTATGCACTAGCATATTGCATTCTCTTTGGATGAAAATTTGTGTTTAGCTTCCCAAATGTATGCAATATTGGTGCAGAAATGTACATATTTTACTCCCACTGGTTAAATCTTATTTGTGCACATTTTTTCCAAATGTATGCATATTTTCATGCATAGTTTTCAAATGTGTGTCATTAAACTTCTTGTTTGATTTTTGTTTTGTTCATGAATCTCATTATGACCTTGTGAATGCACAGCATTGATCACAGGTTAAATTCATGTCCAGGTTCAATCTGGAAGGCATGGAGAGGTTAAATTCTGATTTGAAAAAAATGAACAAACTGAAATGAATTCCTTATATCCACTTGACCACTTGTGTACTGTATCATTAAGATTAAATGAGAAAAGTTATGCAAATATTTTATTTTTTATTTAAAACATTTATATCCTGTCCTTTCCAATGAATGGCTCAGGATGGCTTACAATGATTTAAAATAAAATATAATATTACAATAATTAATAATTAGATATTAAATCAACATAAAACAACACTTCATAAAACCAAGGGAAAGAAAAGAAAGGAAGAAAAAGAATTGAAAATGCAACTGTGGAAAAAGATCTTAAAACTTCTAAAACCTCAATTATTACAATGATGGCTGAATAAAAAGGTCTTTACCTGGCACTGAATAGAGTATAAAGTTGGCGCCAGATGAACCTATCTGGGGAGTGTATTGCATAGCCTGGATGGCACTGCACAGAAGGCCCTCCTTCAGGTAGGCACCCTCCATACCTCTTTCAAAGAGGGTTCCCAGAGCAAGGTCTCTCCTGTTGATCTTAAGGGGTGTGAGGGCATACAGGGAAGGAGGTGATCCTTCAGGTATTCTGGTCCCAAGCTGTTTAGGGCTTTATAGGTTAATACCAGCACCTTGAATTGGGCCCATACTTCAACTGGGAGCCAGTGTAGCTGTTAGAGGACTAGCGTTACATGAGAATAATAACCAGCCCCCGTCAGCAACCTGGCAGCTCTATTTTGTACCAATTGAAGTATCTGGACCATTTTCAAGGGCAGCCCCACATAGAGCACATTACAGTAATCCAACCAGGAAGTTACCAGCACATGTGTCATCATTGCTAGGCAGTGCTCATTCAGGTAAAGACGCAGCTGTTGGATCAGCTGAAGCTGAAGTTAGGCACTCCTCACCACTGCCATCACCTGGGCCTTCCAGGGACAGCTCTGGGTCGAGGAGCACTCCTAGGCTGCAGACTCTGTCCTTTAGAGGGAGTGCAACCCCGTCCAGGACAGGGCCAAAATTACTTACCTGAAAACCTGAACCATCTACCAAAAGGACTTCCATCTTATCTGGACTGAGTCTCAGTGTATTGGCCCTCATCCAGCCCATTACCTCAGCCAGGCACTGGTTCAGAAGGCCACTGGCTCACCTGGAGTAGATGTAAATGAGAGGTAGAGCTGAGTATCATCAGCATACCAATGACTCCGTAGCCCAAATCTCCTGATGACCTCTCCCAGCAGTTTCATGTAGATGTTAAAAAGCATGGGGGACAGAAGAGAGCCCTTCAGTACCACATGGCAAAGCTGCCATGGCACAGAGCTATAGTCCTCCAGCAACACCTTCTGGAATTGACCAGCCAGATAGGAGCAGATGTTTATTTGTTTATTTGTTTGTTTGTTTAAAGCCTTTATAGACTGTTCCTCTACTAGTGTACTAATGTTGGGCCAATTTCATATGTAACAACAAGCCATGGTTTACATTAGACACAAGAAAATATGGTGACTTCATAAATGCAAGCTTTTGAGCTCTTTCTGCACACGAGAAAGCAGGCGGTAAGATGGTATAAGCACAAGCTTGAATACATGGTCATTCTCAAGATGTCAAACCATATTGCATCTGAAATGGATCTATCAGTTGAGTTTCTCCCGAGTGCTCCAAAACTTTCAGTTTTCAGGGTTTCAAAACACTTCGTCTTTTCAACAGCATGGACATTATCATCTGCAAGTGTCTGAACATCAGAGGTGCAATCCAAAAACTATCCAAGAGTTCCTTTGCCGGTTCATCAGGGGAGAGACAGGCCAGAGTCGACTGTCAACTCAATGGTAAACAACCCAGGGAAGCATGTTAGTCTCCAATTGCAGCCACATAAACATAACCTCTTTCAAATGATCAGCTAAATTGCCCTTCTCTAAGATGACATGCAGATCCCATGGAAGCTTGCTTCGTAATGTCTGCAATGAATCATGTGTCTTAAATTGTGGCCATGCTGTCTTCTCTTTCTCCAGCCTGACACAGAGCTCGGTTGGACTTATTTTCTTTCCATTTTCAGATTTTCCTTCTGCTTGTTGGATATTTTGCATATTCTGTTCAGATGCAGGTTGCTTGTCGAAAGCGAAACTAAAAGCAATATTTAATTTATCAAAGTCAACTTTTTTGTTCAGTTTAAAAACAATCAAGTTGCTCTAAAACAGTTTTCTGACGCATTATTATCGCCTGCTGGGATAACTGCACAGCTGTTAGAGAAGATCGTATTTCCAGGAATGATTTCTGTATTCCCTCCATGGTAGTGGTAAATTGTCAAGGCTTGGCAGGTGTCCAAGGGTCCTGGAACAGAGAGAAAAATGGCCACTACTTCTTGGCAGAAGTCCAACACAGACCAATCAGAGAAAGATCCTCTATTACTCAATTCCACAGCACAATTATTCACCCTTGGAGAGATTAAAGAAGATAAATCCTTTCCTTATTTACAAACAGTTCTGTCTTTCTCTCCGTTATGCAATTCGCCACTTTTCAATTCCATGGGGGGGGGGGGAGTTTCATTCCCCCACCATCAAAAGGGCTTTTTGTTTAAAAAAAAAAAAAAAAAAAAAAAAAAACCAGCTTATTCCATGGGTATCATTGCAGAAAAAAACAAAAATACGTTCTAATAGATCTGGTGTGTTCACAAAAGCTAAAACAAAAGCTAAAAAAAATCATATGTCGAGAACTTAAAGAGTGCAGCACTCCCTCTGGTCTTGCCCAGCTGAAAAAAGCTTGATTTCCTTCCACTAAATTCCACATCCTATGGGGGATTTGCCAAGCAATCTCTCTAAGCCCCTACAGAGCTTAGATTAGGCCCCCACAGCCCACGACCGGGCATTTACCAGCGTGATAATGGAGGTTCGTTAATCACGTCTGTATCGTTTGGACGCCATACTTCTTCTCGCTTCGACGCCATACTTCTCGCTCCAACTCCATAAACACATTCTAAATGCTCACACACAGGTAATTAATTTAGAAATTTACAATTTAGCTAATGCAATTTTGCATCTCCAAATATAGGTCAGAAAGAACAAAGGGGGTTGACTAATAACATCTTCATGGTGATTCTTTGGTTAAGAAAAGAAATGCAAAATCAGAATAGTATAATGCATTTTACTATTAAATTTCTATGAATATGGTTATTTCTATAGCCTGAGAATACAGTCTGCAAGCTAAAAACATTTTGCAATGCTTCATCTGGACATCTGATTTGGCTACCCTTTGGCATGTTTGAGGCCAGCATGAGTAACCTGGGGCCTTCCTGATTCTTTGGCTTACAATCCCGCCAGTTCCACCACTCCATGGTGAGGGATGAATGTAGTTGTAGGCCAAAATATCTGGAGGACCACTAGTCACCCAACCCTAGGCTGAGCCACTTGCCCACCAATGTTTAGCCTGTATATCTATAAATGAATGGAGATTATTCAGAATGGCACAGACTTCCTTTGTCTTCTTTCTTTCACAGTGCCCTGGAACTTCTCACTGTATGTATTTCTACGGTATATTCCCTAGCCTTATGTAATGGTGATATTCTTTGCGGTTTCAGGAAGACATAGTATATGTATTTGTGGAGATGGGAGAGGTGTGTGGATATACTTCCAAGTTCCTGATGAAGACGTAAAGGAAATGAAATACTTCTAGTGTTTGCTTGTCACAATGGCCCAAGACTCACTTATTACTTCATAAGTGAATGCATCCAAATCAGCATTAATCTGGAATATGGTAATTACCTCCTTGAATATTCTCTGACAGTTGGCCCACAATAGGACTCTGTTCAGATCTGCCCTATGCTATCCATTCCGTGCCCATTTTCTTTGCATTACTTCCCTCTATGCACCACAGTAGAAGGAGAGATGGATGAATGGGTGATATTCAAAATTACAAGGATTCTCTGAACGTTCCGTCACCACTTCTCACATGCCTGATTCCCATTCAGCTTTATGACAACTGCTTGCTCTGTGCAAATGGAAAACTTGTACAAATCAAGCAGTGATCACATGGAAGATTGGTGCAGACTTCTCCAGATTGGTTCAAATGTCTCCATAGACCAAAGCAAATCTGATTCGGCCTACTGACTTGGTGCAGTTTAGGAACTTTGCATAAATCTAACTGGAAATTTGAAACAGAGAACACATGGATACATTTTTGACAATCTGCATATTTGCAGTGGCCATGTATTTATGCTCACATTTGGAGCATCGGACGGGGGCATGCTCACATGTTTTAGCAGCGAAAACAAAATTCTGAGGCATCCCTAAATACAAAGTTTCTAATGGGAAACTTGGGTTAGCTGCCTGTCCCATTTAGAACCCTGAATTCCCAGGGCTCTAAATCACATGGGGAACCTTCATGAAGAATCAAATCCTTGAGAACTTTCCCACAATCAGAAGTGGAGAGGGCTGGGGCCAGCAGGGCGTGCAATGACATGGGCAGGGCCAGTGAGTTCAAATTTATCAAAGCAATTCTGAAAACATGAGGGGAAAGGCTGAATAAGACTTTGGTGCAGAGTGAATCGGGCTCCCTCCATGTGCCAATGTCATTTTCAGCATAGACTGGAGCTTAGGAATATCAATCTCCTGTAGGTGAGGTGAAGGTCACGATTCCTTATGAGTGCAGCAGTGATAGCCCACAGGGAGTGGGAAGTAATCCTGCTTTCCTCATTCTCCCCAGCCATTTGATTCTTTCTTAGAGACATTGCTAAGGTGGTCTGGGACTTAAAGTGCCTTCTGCAGCTTCTGGTGACATATGAATTGGTTGTGAGATTAGGTGATAAAATCCAAAGCCAGACAAGTATTAGCCACAGGAGAATTCTGGAAGCAAATTATTTGGAAACTGATTTAAAAGCAGGCCAGGCCTAACAGGTCTCAGATGGCTGGTTGAGGTTTTCTGCAGGATGAGATTCCTGATGATTTTTTTCTCTATTTTTTTCTTGATATGTTTGTTATCCCATTAATCCGCTAAATCCCCCGGTTTGTTCTCTTCTTGAACTCTTTATATGTGTGGCATTAAAGAACAAACTGTATTCCTCTGTGGCAACACAGAAACTCATGTAATAAAGTGGAGTATGTAGTCAGCTGCTACTTGGCACCGACTTTATCTCACTTAAGCTTTATCAACAGTGATATACTGTTCATTTCCATATTCTTCAAGTACTGGTGGGGCCCACCAAGCCGAAAGCAGATGTATTAAAGAAAGCTCTTAAGTATCTCACTTCAGTAACAGGCACTAGAATTAAAGCTGACAAAGGAAATGGTGTATTACTTGATATTATCTTGTGATAGTACAAGTCTGTTGATAGAATTGCCCTGTTCGATGCTGAGAAGGGAACCTGCTTAACTGTGAAAACATTTGGCAATCAAAACAGAGCATGACTGTCAGCCACAATGCAATAAAATTCCCTCTGGAAATGGAAAATGTGGTGTGCTAACTGGGGATGGGCAGCTCTTTCAGGACAGTTTTGGGGGAATGCTTTTTTTCCCTTCCCCCATGTTCATGTTGTGCCAGTTCAATCTGAGTTCTGTCTTTTTATGAAAAGGAAGTCAGAGGCACTTCTGTATGAATTATTCAGAGGAACACATTCATGGATTTATTTCCTCCTCGAATAAAACATGAGTATGCATATTTTAGAAATGTGTGCAATTTTTGAGGGGCACTTTTCAAATGTGCACATGTTGTGGAACATTTTCCCCCTTGTCAAAATGCATTTCAGGCTCAGAAAAGGGTGGGTGCAACCCTGTTGGTTTTCCTTGACCTCTCAGTGGTCTTTGACACTATTGACCATGGTGTCCTTCTGAACAGGTGGGCTGGGGTTGGAGGCACTGCTCTGCAGTGGTTCCACTCCTACCTGGCTGGCCAAGTCCAGTAGGCAGTCCTCTATGCCATGGCAGTTGGAACATGGGATACCACAGGACTCAGTGCTATCCCCCATGCTTTTTAACATCTATATGAAGCTGCAGGGGAAGGTCATCTGGAAGTTTGGGCTGAGGATATGCTGATGATGCTCAGCTCTACCTCTCTTTTACATCTCATCCAGGTGAGGCTGTCACCATCTTCAACCAGGGCCTGAGCTTGATAATGGACTGGATGAGGGTCAATAAACTGAGGCTCAACCCTGACAAGACAGAGGTGCTGCTAGTGGGGGGGGGGGTGAGTCTTCTGACAGGTTGGAGAGGCATTGCCTGTCCTTGATGGGGTTGTACTCCCCCTAAGGGACAGGGTCTGCAGTCTGAGGGTGCTCCTGGACCTGGTTTTGTCCCTGGAATATCAGGTATGCTCAGTATTCAGGGATGCTTTCCTCCAGCTATGAAGGATATACCAGTTTCGTCCCTACCTGGACACACAGGACCTGAAAACAGTCACCCATGCACCAGTAACAGCCAAAATAGATTACTGCAATGTGTTCTATGTGGGGCTGCCCTTGAAGATGGTCCAGAAATTACAATTGGTACAGAATAGGGCCACTCGGTTGGTGACGGGAGTCCCTAGAGCCGCCCACATACTGAAAGATCTTCATTGGTTACCAGTTGTGGCCTGGACCCAATTCAAGGTGCTTGTGTTGACATATACAGCCCTAAATGGCTTAGACCCTGGTCATTTTACAGAGAGTCTGCGCCCATATGTGTCTACCTGGCCTTTGAGATGACTCACCAGGAGGGCCCCCTGCATAGATCTCAGGTGAGAAGGATGGTCACTAGGAAGAGGGTGTTTTCTGCAGCTGCTCCCCATATTTGGAATGCTCCCCCCAAGGAGATCTGCCTGGAGCCTTCCTTATTTCTTTTCAGTGCCAAAGACCTTCCTTTAAAAAAAAAATCAATTACTAATGCTATAAGACCTTTGTTTTGTATTTTTTGCTTGCATTTTATTGTTATGTTTAATGTGTTATTGGTTTTTATTATGTTTTTATCCTTTGGTTGTGAGCTGCCCAGAGGTGCTGTGGCACAATTGGATAGCATACAAATGTTTTGAATAAATAAATAGCAGATCTATAGCTGCAAATTACATCTTTTTCCACCTTTGATCCAGAAGGTACAGATTCATAGCTTCCCATTCCACCTTAAATGCAACTCAAGCTAGACAGGTCTCCAAGCCCATCTTGTTTTCCATCATTCAGTGGGCAGGAACAGAGAGGCTTGTGAATCAATGGCCCCATATCTGTGCTTTCCTTCCCCTTCCTGCCAACTATCTTGCCTCCTTTTATCCTGCCAAAACACAGGTGGTAGAAATACCTGCTTGGTGTCTAAGTGTCTACACCTCAGGTGGGTGAGAGGGGACTGCTGAGATCTTGTTAATGTCCTTTGGATCCAGTGGACGGGATTTTAGCATATGCCTAGCATGCGGAGTTTAAAACCCACAAATTTGCCTGGCTCATGGCCCAAATAGATAACTTTAGGGTTAATCGAACCTGCCTTTCCTATTTATGTATGTTTTCCTACTGCAGAATGTAGACATGGAGTACAATTATGTTGGCAATGTCATTCCATGGTAAGGGTTTCATGAAATCAAAGTGATATGTGTCTTTTTGGAAAAAATGTGAGAAACTGCTTCCTAGGAACATTTTTGATATAGTGCCCTTGCCTTGCTGATTGCATTTCAAAAGAAAGTGGTCTCTGCCCAGGTGACATTCACTTTTTAATTTGCTTTTAATAAGGCAATCCTTTCTGGAGATTTATTTGCTTAAGTTAATGAAGTAGGATTACTGAAGAATTAACATCAATGCTATTAACATTTTTTCACCATTTGGTAGTGACTTATGCTTTCTGTTTAAAAAGAAATTAGGCTCTCCTCTCCTCTCTTGTTGAGAATGGGGAGTTTTGGGATAGACCAATGCATTAGTGGCAGACCAAAAGCAGAGGGGAACTAGTAGTGAGGAATCATCAGGATGGCAGTTGAGGATGAATGGGGACCCCCAGGGCTCTGTCCTGGGACCAATCCTGTTCAATCTTTTCCTCAATGACCTGGAAGAGGGGGTGCCCAGTCTGCTGATCAAATTCACAGACAATACTAAAATAGAGGTGGTGTCCCCTTCTGAGGAGCTGGTACTCCAGATCCAGAATGTTCTGGACAGACTGTGGAAGTGAGCAGGGGGACAGCAGGATGGCATTCAATGCACATAAATGCAAGGTCTTGCACTTGGGGAATAGGAATGGGTGTCGTAAGTACATGTTACTTATCAGGAATTCATAGCAAATTGGTACTAGTGAACAAGTTTCCATGAATGAAAGTCCTGCTTAATGATACTACTACATTGCAGCGTAATTCTGCACTGCAATGCTCAGCCACATGGAATGCTTAGTACATTCTAACTCCATCAGGACTGGTTAGCATCTTGTATGCATGTGATCTGAATGCATGCCTGAGATCATTTCTTGGAAACTTCTTCCACATGAAAGATGTATTCATCTGTTTGTCAAGGAAGAACTGGACATTATGAACATCAGCATTTCAGATTATAAATTTAGGTATGAATTCATTCCAGGCCATGGGCATTGGACAGAGATTTTTTAAGGTCTCAAAGGAAGAACGCAGTCAAGGGCTAGAAACTGCGCAGGACAAATCATAATTATGATTATGCAGGAGAACCCATAGGGGAACAGCAGCTGCTCTTGGCTAAATTGTAACCCATGAAGCTCTAATCATTTTGGAAAGCTCATGCATAGCTGCCACCCCACATCAATCAGGAATGGAGTGATACAATACCAGAATACCCTACTTATCTGCTAGTCCCTGGGTGATAGCTTTGTATAGTATGTGATGAATATGGAATATGCTTGTCTCTGGATCTAATGAAGGATCTTGCTGAAGACAGCAGAACTAATAGAATAATAGAAAAACTGAAACAGATACCTGCTAGGGAAGAAATCACTCTTCATATTGTCTAGCTTGGGCAATAAGAATACTGTTGTTTTGAGACCTAGTTTGTTGGCACAGGTTGAAACTTTGAATGATGACCTGGGAAGGAGTATATATTAGGAGTTACTGCAAGATACCAGGTCCAGAAATTTGGATGAACAAGGGAGGCCTACATACTACCTTGGTTTGGCTTACATTGCCAATGGAAGACAATGTTGCAACTGTGCCACTAAAACAGTCAGATCACCTCAGGTAAATAAAGACACCAACCAATGAGAAAGAGCTCATCTGGAGGCCAGGCCTATCAGGAGGATCCTGGACAGATAAGTGTAGCCAGTATTGGCTTGAATTCACTCCAGAAGAGACACATTCACATAACACAATAAGCAACCTTTTGTAGTTATAATGGTTTGTACTTTACCATGATATACCTGACAGACAATCAAGTAGCTTCTACTTTATCAGTTCTCAGTTCTCCTGCAATATCCCATCAGCCCAAGATGCATCACTTCCTGTCTATGTCACCTACCTCTTTCTCATTGGTCCTCACATAAAGGCTTGATGACTTGAGCAGCTCCTGTAGTTGCTGCTCTTTCCAGAGGACTCTGTAGCAGTTGCATATCCAAAGTGTGCAAGCCATGATCCGGGGTTCAGACATTGTGACAAGCCATAGTGGTGCGAAGTAACCATAGAACACACCAGCATTTCTCATCATGGTTCTCAAAGACCAAACTTACCATGGTGATATTTCATGACTGGTTTCAGATAATGTGGCAGACTAATAATGTGTCAAGAGCTGTAGTTCCTCATTCATGCATTCAAAAACTGCAGACCAAAACAACCATATTTTTCACTCCCAACACAATGATAGCAAACCACTGTGAGTTGTGTTGTCTGAACCCAACCTTTGTCTCAACAATACACAGATACCTTCTGAAGCAGTATGGAGTTTGGCAGGTCTGTACCTGTCGTTAAACCTGCTTCCTCTGTCTACGTCTTAA
This sequence comes from Varanus komodoensis, assembly GCF_004798865.1. NCBI lineage: Eukaryota > Metazoa > Chordata > Lepidosauria > Squamata > Varanidae > Varanus > Varanus komodoensis. The sequence continues at coordinate 1,638,386 of NW_025335505.1, read as the reverse complement.
AGGGTGATCGTGCAGCCAATATCTCTTATAGTGTGGAAGTCTCAGAAACTGTCTGGTATAGGAGGTCCCAGAGGAGCAGGTGAGAGGTTACTGGATGAAACTTTATACACCTGTGAGTCTTCTTCTGAGCTAGACAGGGTTTCAAGGCAGGAAAATATGACAACTTCCTAGATCAGACCACAGACCCACCTAGTCCAGCATGCTATTTCCCACTGTGACCTACTAGACATGGGGTCCCATCAACTGCTATTCAGAGGCATGAAGGTAGGTTACAGTCATCATAACTGACCACCATTGATTTATCTGAACTCCTTTTAAAGCTATCTAAGTTGATGCCTATCACCACATCTATGTGCTATGAGAAGAAATGCTAATATTATCTGTCCTGAATATTTCACCATTGAGTCTCTAGTATTATAAAAGTTTCTGCATTATAAATGTATAATATACCCCCAATATTAGTTTGTTTTCTAAAAGTTCTGATGCTCCGCCACTATAAGAAGGCATCATCGGTAAGGAATGAAAGAGAAATGTGTTTGGTTCATACTTTAATATGAATGAGCCTAATTAGTACTTTTTGAACTAGAAGCGAACCTGCACACAATTATCTTTCCAGGTTTTCACTTTTTCATTTTTTCAATGCAGTTTGCAGATTCAAAAATGTGCACAAATGTATACCTTAGAAAAACTGCACACAAAAATAGCGTATACCAGGAGAAATGGTATACAAAAAGACATATCTTGGAGGAATTCTTGGAAATATATGTACATTGTGAAATCATGAACAAACACACACACACGCATGTTGGTTATGACCTATAAAGCCCTAAACGGCTTGGGTCCTGGCTACCTGAACGAGCGCTTACTTCTGTATATGCCCGACTGCCCCTTGAGATCTGCGGGAGAGGCCCTTCTCCGGGAACCCTCCTTGAAAGAAATTAGGAGAGTAAGTACTCGGAGGAGGGCTTTCTCTGCGGTGGCGCCCAACCTATGGAATTCACACCCCAAAGAGGTCCACCTGGCACCGTCGTTACTGGTTTTTCGGCGCCAGGTAAAGACCTTTTTATTTAAACATCATTTCAATTGTTAAAATATATGATCTGGCCAGGGCAACTTCTTCTTCTTTCTCTTTTCTCCTCCTATATTCTTTATTTACTTATTTTATATTACTTATGTTAATTTTAATTTTATATTATTATGTTTGTATCTCAGTGTATTTTTTGTATTTTGTATTTAATGGTAATTTATTATGTTCTATTGTATTTCAATGTATTTTATTGTGTTGTAAGCCGCCCCGAGGCTTTGGCAAGGGGCGGCATAGAAATGTTACAACAACAACAACAACAACAACAACAACAACAACAATAATAATAATAATAATAATAATGTTCTCATCTATTCAAAAATGTGAATGAATTCTCATGTGAGTGTCTTTCAGAAGAGAGAAAAGCATTCACAAAGTAATGTAAAAATTGGACAGAACAAACTTGGGTTTGGAAAGTATATGGATCTTAGAGACAAAAGTGAGTCCATTCCCAACAGAGTTCTTCCAGCATCAGCAAACTATTCTCCAATCCCCCTACCTCAAGACTCCCCCCCACTCCTTCTTTGCACTGAGAAACTCAGAAGGCCCTCCTGCTTTGACATAGCAAATATCTGGACTGTACAATAATAATTTCCTGCAGTCAACATCAATGTTGCTTTAACCATACATATTACTGACCCTGAGAGCACAATCATTCCATAAAAGGGGAGACACAGACCACACATGCTCAATGAAATCAATGACTTCATTATTATTTCCTAACACCAGCACCAAGGGTTACTGAATTTAATGTTCAGGGAAAGAGATGAATGACTTTAACTGACAACTTTAAAAATAAAACATGCTTACTGTACTTGATATGAGTAGATTTGTATATCTTTCCTTTGCCAACCTATGTTTGACTGGACTTTTCTAAGGAGTACAGATGGTGGCTGCAACCTAACTAAAAGTGAAAATTAAATGAAAACGGTAATGCATATCTGAGCTAGGATGGTTCTTTGCCATGTTCATTTTTGACTTGTAAAGGAAGTTCGCGTGTGCACTCCTGCCCCCTTAAGATGAGTTTTTGCTTTATGCTTTCAATCTTGCTGCTTTAGTGTTTAATTAATTAGTGTTAACTGCTGTTTAGATTGTTTTGATTCCTACCTATTAATTCAGTGACCTATTAATTCAGTGACTGAAACCTTTCCTTGAGTAAAGGACATGTTTTGGAAGCAGGGATTCAGAACTTGGCATTCAGTTTATCTTTTTCTTCCTTTCCACTCTCTCTGCATAGCTCTCTGCATAGCTACTTCAGCAATATTCAGTTAAGTTGTGTTAGGATCTCAAAGAACATGTGATGATGACATTCCAATTACCCAAGTGGCATATCAGAAAAGCAAAGACCGATTTCTTAGCTTTGTCAGAGCTCCTTCTTCCACAGCAGGAATGAGGAATCGTTCAGCTGAATCTAACTATTCAGAGATCCCTGCTGGTCTGCAGAATTACTCTGTCAGAAGCCTTTCTCTAGTTATGGGAACATAACTTCTGGTTCCTATGTGGTATAAATAAGCAAGCCTTCATGAAATCGTGGGAGGCTTCAGAGTTGGGAGTTTCAAAGGAGGGGATCTAGGAGGGAGGAGACCATCTCCTGGCATTATCATATAAATAAGTGACATCAATAAATACATTGTCTGGTTCTTGGGGACTGAGCCAAAAGCCAATCAGCCCCCAGGGCCAAAACATTTCCGCATTCCTCTCCCAGAGCCACTGTTTATATCCAAGTGGAGATATACATAAGCCTTATGTCTCCACATGCAGTTTTTTCTCTCTTTCATGTGTGGCCCGTGTGAATGAAATCAGAAGCTCTTTATGAATTCTTGTTTCTTCCAAGACTTATTCAGTGGCTATGATCTTCAGAATAAATCCAGGATATTAGTCCACTTTCTCAGTATGGTTTAAGGTTCAGGCTTCTCTCAAAGCTGCTAACTATAGCTTCCCAGTTTGAACAAAAGAATCAACTATGCCTAATTGGAGACTTCTGCATTTCTTTTAGGCATGTCATAAAAGCAAGAAAGAGAATGGTGGATGCAAAAGGCAGCATGGAACAGTTTTTCCATATCTCTATTTAATCAACAGTGAAAGAGATGATTTTCTGAAATAAGCCAATTAATATTCCACCCAAAATTACCTCCTGCATGAGTCATTCCCCAATTGATCTATAATGCTTCAGAGTACTTTGTCAGGCAGGGACTGAAGTGAAAATCCTGCTTGCCAAGCCTGGTTCCTTGCAGAGCTGCAGCTGCAGACCAGAGAAGAAACAGCAGGGTATTACATCAGGAAATAATTATGACTTGGTTCCCAGATTCAAGGGGCACCGAAGTGCCAATCCTGTGGCAGTGTCTGGTATAGTGCTCCCATGGTGGCTTCTTTCCCCCTAAATGTCCATTTAATCAGTGAGGGAGGCTGGCTTGTGACCTACATGTCAGCTTCAACATTATATTAAGTATGTTTCAACCCTTGGACATTAGTTCTGATACATTTACAAGTGGAGTTCACCCCTTCAGTTGTACCACAGTACTTGACCAAACATGCAATATTAGGAGAGGGAAATTATCTTGCTACAATATACTTCAGTTAGTTCAATGGACTAAAGATTGGTTGAAGAAAAACAGTAAATGTAGAGAATATACTAAACTTGAAGATATGATTGTACAGAAAGAAAAGCAAGATGAGAGAAATGATAAGTAAAATTATAAAATACTAGTAGAAGTAGAGGACCAAGATGATCCTCTTAAAGAATCTTGGGAAATGTTTGTTTGTTTGTTTGTTTAGAACATTTATATCCCATCCTACACAAGAAAAACACCCCAGGATGGCTTACAAAATTATAACAACTAGCAACAACTAATAATAACAAAAATTATAACAATTTGTAACAACAACAAATAAGCACTGTAAACAACAAAAACGTAATATCAGCAAAATCCAAATCAAAATCAGAAAAACAAAAGAAAAACTAAAAAGCAACTGTGGATGTTAAAACCAATTAGATTTAAGAAAAGATAGTAGTAATGAAGAATGGAGGAATGCGTGGGATAAGAGAATTTTAATATATATACCAATAAAAATTAAAGAAAACTTTAACGAATTAGTGTAGAAATAGTACCTAACACCAGTAAAAATGAATTTTATGAATATTAAATATTCTAATATATGCTGGAGATGTAACCAGGGATTTGGTGCATATTTCCATATGTAGATGGAGTGTGAGTAAATGAATAAGTTTTGAGTGATAGCAAGAAACTGGAAAGTAAAATGCTAATAATAGTCAGATCATTACTATTATTACATTTATATGCCACCTCGTAGCCCACAGGGGTCTCTGGACAGCTTACAATAGAACAAGATGATAAATATTCCATGCAAATACAATAATACATTTGAGCAATCCAATCAAGCGATTCAATATTTAAGCAATAAAAATCAAAACAAAACTTGATACAATAATATAATACATATCATAATAATATCAGTGTTACAAACTATCAATACATAGTACAATATAATACATATTACAATACCTAATATCAAAAATAATAAGATACAGCTATAATTGCTCCCCCCCACACACACACAAAGTCCTATTACCCATCAGTTCCATTAAAGAAACACAGTCACACAGTCCCATGTGGGTTACACCCACATACAACAGGGTACCCCAAAGTCAGAAAGGGCCTTGTCTCTGAGGGCCCACCCAAAACGAGTTCCCGGTATTAAGCACTCCCTGCTCATGGATGGCTCCTTTTGAAGTGATTCTCCCCTCCCCCGCCCCCTCAATTGCCCTGCCCTTTCTCTCACAAATGGCAATGCCAACCAAGGTCAAGCTGGAGAACACGGGTGAGAGCGCAGACAATCCCCGCACTGGCCTGCGGTGGGAGCAGCAGGCACATAAGTAATTGGTATAAAGAAGTCTGGAATATAGCTATTAATGATAAGCTAATATTAAGTTGAAAAAGGCTTTATAAGAAAAGATAACTTTGAAGATATTTGGAAACTGCTTATTGAATATGTTTTAATAAAGGGAAAGGGTTGTGTACCATCACAAGACTAAATGCAGTTTTGGAAGGAGAGTAGGAGTGGGGCTACCTGAATGAATAATGGGTTTTTCCCTAAGTGACATATCTCTGTTAATTCTGGTGGAAGGCAGTACTGTTGCTATTGTATCATCATCATCACCATCATCAGCATCATCAATTTTATTGTTTGGTTGCTTTATATTTCTGTAGATTATGAGTTCTATTTTTACTGCAACTGTTTTGTATATTTTTCATAATTAAAATATATTTTAATATATGTATAAAATTAAAAATATACATTTGGTTATCCAGGGCTTGAAGGAGTTACCAATCATATTTTCTTTCCATTTACAGGGTCATTAGCACTGTTTTTCATGGTATGTTTTTAGCTCTTTCTGATTTGTAATATTTCTTTTGGTAAGATTTTGTGGTCCCCTTCATGGATCACTATACAAGAAAGACCTTAACGTTCCTGATAACCACGATGGGGTGGTCGCTGACCTTGAGGCAGACATCCTGGAATGTGAAGTCAAAAGGGCCTTAGGAAGTCTGAGCAACAATAAAGCTAGTGGAGGCGACAGTATTCCAGCTGAGCTATTTAAAATCCTAAAAGACAATGCAGTTAAAGTGGTACACTCAATATGCCAGCAAATTTGGAAAATTCAGCAGTGGACACAGGATTGGAAAAGGTCAGTTTACATGCCGATCCCAAAGAAGGGCAATGCCAAGGAATGTTCAAACTACCACACCATTGCACTCATTTCACATGCTAGCAAAGTGATGCTCAAACTCCTACAAGCTAGGCTCCAGCAGTACGTGGACCAAAAACTACCAGAAGTACAGGCATAATTTTGAAGAGGCAGAGGAACCAGAGATCAAATTGCCAACATACACTGGATCATAAAGAAAGCTAGGGAGTTCCAGAAAAACATCTACTTCCGCTTCATTGACTATGCTAAAGCCTTTGATTGTGTGGATCACAACAAATTGTGGCAAGTTCTTAAAGAGATGGGAGTACCAGACCATCTTATTTGTCTCTTGAGAAACTTGTATGCAGGTCAAGAAGCAACAGTGAGAACTGGACACGGAACCACTGATTGGTTCAAAATTGGGAAAGAAGTTCTTCAAGGCTGCATTCTGTCACTCTGCCTATTCAACTTATATGCAGAGCACATCATGCAAAAGGCAGGGCTAGCTGAATCACAAGTTGGAATTAACATTGCCAGGCGAAATATCAACAACCTCAGATATCCAGATGATACCACTGTAATGGCAGAAAGTGAAGAGGAACTAAAGAACCTCTTGATGAGAGTGAAAGGGGAGAGCGCAAAAGTTGGCTTGAAACTTAACATTAAGAAAACTAAGATCATGGCATCCGGTCCTCTCACTTCCTGGCAAATAGATGGGGAAGAAATGGAGGTAGTGGTAGATTTTATTTTCCTGGGCTCCAAGATTGCTGCAGATGGTGACTGCTGCCAAGAAATTAAAAGACGCTTGCTCCTTGGGAGGAAAGCTATGGCGAATCTAGACAGCATACTAAAAAGCTGAGACATCACCCTGCCGACAAAACTATGTATAGTCAAGGCTATGGTTTTCCCAGTTGCAATGTATGGCTGTGAAAGTTGGACCATAAGGAAGGCTGAGCACCAAAGAATTGAGACCTTTGAAATGTGATGCTGGAGAAGACTCCTGTGAGTCCCTTGGACTGCAAGGTGATCAAACCAGTCAGTCCTAGAGGAGATCAACCCTGACTGCTCTTTAGAAAGCCAGATACTGAAGATGAAACTCAAATACTTTGGCCACCTAATGAGAAGGAAGGACTAACTGGAGAAGAGTCTAATGCTGGGAACAATTGACGGCAAAAGAAGGGGATGGCAGAGAATGAGGTGGCTAGATGGAGTCCCTGAAGCATTCAGTGTGAGCTTAGGTGGACTCCGGGGGATGGTGGAGGACAGGAAGTCCTGGAGGAATGTTGTCCATGGAGTCACGATGGGTCAGGTGTGACTTCGTGACTAGCATAGCATAGCATAAGATGCTGTGGTATTTTAATTGTAAAGGTAAAGGTTTCCCCTTGACATTAAGTCCAGTCATGCCTGACTCTAGGGGGCAGTGCTCATCTCCATTTCCTAGCTGAGGGAGCCAGCATTTGTCTGCAGACAGTCTCCGTGGTCATGTGGCTGGCATGACTAAACACCAAAGTGCACGGAACGCTGTTCCCACTGAAGTGGCACCTTTTTATCTACTTGCATTTGCTTGCTTTCAAACTGCAAGGTTGGCAGTAGCTGGGACAGAGCAACGGGAACTCACTCCATTGTGCAGATTCGAACCGGCAACCTTTTGATCAACCAGCCCAGCAGCATAGTGGTTTTTTAAACCACTGCGCCTAATGTACTTGTGTAAAATGACCAGAGATCATTGGCTATTGGGTAGTATAGAAATAACATAAATTTTTGCTAATTTTTACTCCTTCCTCTGATACTCATCCAGTTTTTCATATATGTTCTACATATAGATTGCTGAGATAGGGAAATACAGCACACTTTTCTGATGTCTTTGCCCAGAGGAAACTATCCTTCTTTTTACATATTCTGTCCTAACAGTAGCTTCTTGTCCTTGCCTCAGGGTATACATTAGGATATTCATGTGCTGAGGCACCCTCATTCTTTTCAGAACCTTCCATAGCTTCTCATTTCAAAGGCTTTTCGTAATTTTGAAGCCATAGGCTGCTCTTCTAAAATGCTTTGGCACAATCCAGTAGCCAACATATATCATCTCAAGTTCCTTTCCCTTTTCAGAATACCACTTGAACATCAGGCATTTCTCATTCCATATACAATAGAATACTTTGTTGTGACCCTGAACATCACTATACTTGCATGGGAAATTAATGTTATGGTCCTCTGGTTGTGTACTTCTTAGCATCACCTTTCTTGGGGGTTGGAATGTGTACTGAACATTGTTTTGTTTTCCATACTTGTTGGTATATTCTTTTTAGAATTGGGATGATTCAGCTTGAAATAATTTTACTGATATCCTATCCACCCTGGGTACTTTGTTCTTTCTAAGTGCTTTCAGAGCAGCTTTCACTTTGCTTTCTAATATTTCAGGCATAGGGTTCCTCTTTCATCATTTATATCTTCTCTATAACTCTTCCATACATACGTTCCACCTTCTCTTTATTTTATCTTGGTGAAAGAATGTGCTCCCCTGTTGCTCTTTCAGCACTCCTAATCTAGTTCTGAATTTCCCTTTGATTTCTTGTATCTTCTGGAAGAGGTCTCCTGTGTTTCCCTTTATGTTATTTTCTTCTCTGTCTTTGCACTGGCCAGCAGAAAAACACCCCAATGAATTTATGTTATGTCTGATAACTAGCACCTCATGTTTCCTTTTTCATGGCCCCTATCTTTACTGAATGGCGGTGACTAGTCTGTTCTCTGCATATTTGTTTGGATGCTTCATACTGTGCTCCAGTTCCATGGCTCCTGTAGACGCAAACAATGAACGGAGGAACTTGTGTTCTCTATATGCAAAAATCTCCACACAAACTGACAATTAATGCCAGCATGTTCTTGAAGGCATTGATCTGTCACCGTGCATCACAATAGCTTGTCAAAACAATTATTGACATGACATGATGAACTTCTGTCACCTAAATTAAATGCCAGATTTTGCTCACTACAAATTTTCTAAGTCTGTACAGAAACATAACAAACCAAAAAATCTTATACATCATTTTTTAGATTGGATTTTTTTTTTTTTTTGGTAGGATGGCCCAGGTACTGTTTTATTTTCCTTTTATGTATCAAACTTTGTAGGTAATTTATATATTACTTCTTTGGCTACCAAACACAGTAGGCAATTTTTATATTACTTCTTTGACAAGTACAATAGCAAATTACTGCTGGAGGTGAGTTTCCATCTAGCATATGATAATTACGTACGGATATTTATAGGAAAGTTAGTTTGGCTTCTTGACATATTCAAAACGAAGATTTGAAAAACACCTGATCTGGAAAGCCTCATCATAAGCAACAAATCTGAAAGTTCTGATTTGACAGACAACATGCTTCCAGTGCAGGCTTGTTTGACTGATGCATTTCATGTAGAACTTATATGCAGGAAGTAGACATGGCAACTTGCCATAATGAGGCATTCAGGTAATGCCAGTTGTCTTTTTTTCAGGATGGCAACTATGATTACTAGTGGAAGAATCATAGTGGCCATCAGTCTTGAGTTTCTGTGTTTAGAGCTTATGAATCGTCATATGTTCTCAAAGTTAGGATTCCACCTTTTAAGGATAGATAGCAAATGAAATAGCATGAGGCGTATGAAAAGAAAATGCCCTTATTTGGGAATCTCTGAGTGAAACTGTGTTCACTGAACTCCCTAATACATTGTGACAGTGGAGAGAAAGGGGAAACTGGATCAAACCTACTCCTTTAAAGTAGGCTCTGTAAAGACAGTGTTTCCATATGGAGGGAGCGAGGATTAATGGGGGAGGGACCAGGAGAGCAGCTCCCCATAACATCCCCCAAATTTGCCAGTGTGGTGTAGTGGTTAAGAGCGTGGGACTGGGACTCAGAGGATCTGGGTTCTAGTCCCCGCTCAGCCATGGAGCCAACTGGGTGACTTTGGGCCAGTCACAGACTCCCAGGCCAAACTACCTCACAGGGTGGTTTTTGTGGGGATAAGATGGAGGAGGAGGAGATGTAAGCTCCCTTGAGCCCTTGCAGGAAAAGGGCAGGATATAAATTGGAAAATAAATAAATAAATAATGCTATTTGGTTCCAAAAACAAAAACAAAGAGGGTTATCACAAAAGCGAAGGGGGCAGACTCATCTATCTCAACCCTTCCCCCAGAGGATGGAAAAAAGGTCAAAGAAAGGCAACTAAAATTATCAGGGAGCATCTGGACTGCAATTAGGAATGTGTGAGGAATTTGGTCCGGTGGTGATATTCCCCGGAAGACCACATCCCCTGCCCCTGCTCCACCCCTTTTATCCAACTATTGATCATGTGGTAGTTCCACTGCTTGAGAGGGTGGTGCTTCTGTTCTCCCTCTTTAGAAACGTTGAAATGTCTTGCTTATGGCTTTGCAACACAATCCTAAGGGGAAGCAGCCCTGATGGCCGAAAGAATCACAATTATATTTTTTTGCCTCTCTCTCCTACAGAAAGAATATTTCCTCGGCATGAGACTCAAAGCTTGCCTAACTTTGCCTCTGTGCTGGAGGTGTAAACTGGGTTTTGTGAGTGTTTGGAATTCCTCAGATGCTTGGTCACTCTGTGCCCGCTGGCACTCCTCTTGGTAGTGTCAGTGTTTCGATCACTTGGGGGGAATTGCTGGATGGAAGCAGTAGCAAACCACTGGCTTTGTGGGAGGGGAGAACTTCCAAAATCAGACCTCTTTCTAAAACCTCAGAGGGGGTTTTCTGAACCATCCTAAAGACCAATGGAGTGCTAAAAGCTGGAGCATATTAAGCTAAAGTATGCTTGTATTACTGAATGATGTTTGGCATGCTTGGATATATACAATTACAGCCTAAGATAATTACATGCTAAACATTTCAATCACACTTCATTTTGTCCACACAGCAAACCAGTGACATACGTTAGAGTTGGAGTCACCAAGTGAGCTTCATGGCCATGTGGGGGCTAGAAAGTGGGTCTCTGGAGTCTGACCCCCTAACCAATGCACCACCCTCGTTCTTCTGATTCTGAAGAATCATTTCCTTGCTTCCCTTTCAGAGTTAGTCTGTGCCCATGAACTGAGCAATCTATAATTCTTCATTATTTTATTCAATAATATATTAATTAACCACATTAATAATTGACATTGACATTTCTTATAATATGCCCTGGCTAATCCATTTGTTCCATTCAGTTCATTATTTTAAGACTTAAAGTCTTTTAGTGGTAACTTGAATAGTTAACATATTTGTATCTTTTTGGCTATATTTAACATAGTTATGTAACTTTAAACATGTATTATTTCATTTCTATGCCACCCAATAGCTGGCAATATCTAGGAAGTTTACAACACACAAAAATGCAATAAAAATACAAATAATAGTTTATCATAGCAAATTAAAATGTGCACATTAAAACACATTAAAAAGCTTTAATAGCCTACATGTATTCATCAGACAACATATTTAAACAGCTAACAAACCCCCAATAAACTAATTAAATGTCCTGTGATAGAAGCCAGTTTTAACCTGGCAGCAAACAAATGCTAAAGTTGGAACAAGGCAGGCCTCAGTGGGGAGCTCATTCCATAAATGGGGAACCACCACTGAAAAGGCCCTTCTACTGTTGCTACCAACTGAGCCTATCTTTGTGGTGACAATTGGAGGCAGACCCAAAGCTTCATCAAACAGTCTAGATAGACTGTTCTTGGAAGAGGCACTCCATAAGATGTTATGGTTCCAATCTGCATAGGACTTTATAAATCAAAACCAACACGTTGATTTGGGCTCAGAAGCATATAGCCAGCCAATGCAAGTAAGCCAGTATTAGTATTATATGATCTGACTGTCTGGTCCCTGTTATTAATCTTGTACAAGCTGCAGCTTATGAACTATCTTCAAAGTCAGCCCTACATAGAGTGTAACATGTCTTAAGATTCTAAGTGATTCTTGTGTTCAGTAGGGTTTCTTTCCTAACAGATGTCTTCAGATTGCAGCCTCATTCTAATCACAAAGATCACTACTTGGGCTATCGGCTCTACTACTTGTCTTTCTGAAACAAGTTGCATGAGCATTAGCTCCTTCTTCTTAAACATTCACAACTGGAACCATTAATCTCATTGTGGATTAGATTCTATTTATACCATATTTGTAACTCAGAAGCCTTCAGCAGTATTTATTTTAGGAATCAGCAGCAGGAGGGAGAGTAAAAGGGAAGTAGTATGTTGGCATTTTGTTTCTGTGCACATGAATTTACATACAAGGCTTGCCCACCCACTAATTAAATCAAATGTCTAGATGCCAGTGAAAAGAGCTGAACCCTGAAGAACTCTAGTGCATGATGGCCTGCTAAGAACATTGTCAGAAGTTGTTCTAAGTATTTCCCCAAAAAAGCAAAATACAGTCTGAATAGAAACATAGAAACAAAGTGAATCAGAAGGGGTCTCCCAAGCCATCTAGTCTTACCCCTGGCTCCAGCCGGCTCCGCTCAGGACATGCCCACCAGGGAACAATGGAATAGGAACAATATTTTGTTAAGAACAGAGGCTGGAAGATAGGAGCCATTCTAATTATATTCCACAGGGAAGCAGAACATCAGACCTGGAGTCAAGTCCAGGTCCCTAGATCCTCAGGTGCCCATACCTTCTCCTGGCATTATCCCCATTCTCTAGGCCAGCGGTCCTCAAACTTTTTCAATAGGGGGCCAGTTGAAAGGCTGCAGTGACCGTTGTGGGCCGGTGAGGTGGGCGTGCCTGGGGGCGCAGGCCGGTGAGGTGTCATCGGGCGCACGCGAGGCAGCATCGGGAGCGCGCGGTGATGGCTTGCTCAGTCGGAGATCTCCCAGCAAGTCCAAAACCATCTCCGAGTGAGCAAGCCACCACATCCACACCTGCGCTGCAAGGCAGCAGCAAGCGCACGCATATGGGAGGCAGGCGGTGGTAGCGGTGGCTTGCTCTCTGAGACCATCTCCAAGTGAGCAAGCCACCGCCTTCCCGTCTGTGCAGCAAGTGTGCGCACGGGTGGCAAGTGGTGGCGTGGGTTGGATGGATGGCCATGGCAGGCCAGATCCATCCCTTGGGCTGTAGTTTGAGGACCCATGTTCCAGACTGTTGATTGTTTGATGGTTTCCCCCTTTCTAAGGGCTTTTCTACATGATGACTATAACTCAGTACTTCACCAAAGTTGTTCCTTCCATTTTCTTTGTAGAAGGAAGAAACTAATTTTAAGTAATCTTCCCACTCCCTGGAGGTAGTTTCTGCCTTTCTATATGTTCCTTACCTATTGCATTCAATAATACAGGGTGGTTTGGTTTAAAGAGGAATTTACAGCACACACGGCATCTGTAGCAAGCAGTGGTGTTCTCCAGGAAAACACTGCAGTGTCCTCATCCTAAAACAGCTGCAAAAATGGCTAGAAAAAGAGGAGAGGCCCTGGGAGAAAGATATCATGACAAGGTCTTATGTATTTACATGCACATGGGATCATGAACTCACAAGGTTACTTGTTTAGAAAAGCCCCAAGGGAAACACAATGGCACTAAACACTTTAAACTGGTATGTTTATTATTTTGGCATTTTACTTTCAGTTCTAGCCACCCCTGGAATTTGCACCTGAGAGCTTTTCTAATACAGACTTTATCTCTCAAGCTAAAAGCGGTTCAACCTAGTACATATAGATGATGCACCAATTTGAAAACAGTCAACAGCCATTGCAATATGATCTGTCAGGTATTTGATCACTTCTCCTTTCTTAGCAAGAAGGGTAAGAAAATAAAATGAAAGGGGGGGTGTTTCTTGAACCCTTTGGCTGCCCCATGCTTGTCTGTTGGGCAGTGTTCTGTTTGGAGGGTCATACAGTTTGCAGGCTTCCTTTAAACTGTGCAAGATACCTTGTTGTTGTTAGCCGCGAAGTCATGTCCGGCCCATCGCGACCCCATGGACAACATTCCTCCAGGCCTTCCTGTCCTCAACCATCCCCCAGAGTCCACCTAAGCTCACACCGACCGCTTCAGTGACTCCATCCAGCCACCTCATCCTCTGCCGTCCTCTCTTCCTTTTGCCATCTATCGTAGAGACAAGCAAAACTATAGGGATAGTCCACATTTGATGTAGAGACTGTGAAGGATCTCTATAACAATATGAATGCTCTCAGCAAACTATAATGCCTGATTATTGAGGGCCAGGATGGCTTCTTGATCTTTCCATTCTGCAGGATGCACAACAATGGGCTCACGTTCCAGGAAGCCAGGACATGAGGAAAAACTTTCTGACCGTTACAGCAATATGACAATGGGGCCATTTACCTGGGGAGGTCATGGGCTCTCCTGTGCTGATTCATTCAAGATGCAGCTGGATGGCCATCGTTAGGGACATTTTAACTTAGAGTCCTGCATAAGCAGGAAGCTGAGCCTGATGGCTTCATTGGCCCCTTCTGATTATGATTTCTTTGTGTCCACTAAGGATGTAGGAATTTTTTTAAATGCATTCTGTCTGTAATTCATATTTTGCCAAGTGCCTTTTGTTTAATCACCCATGCATCAGTCCTCCCTTCCTCCCTTCCTCCCTTCCTCCCTTCCTCCCTCCCTTCCTTCTTTCCAGATGTGAAATTATTTCATTTGTACTAATGCACACTCACGTAAGTGTATTGATCCTGATACACACGTAATGCAAATGTACATTTTATCCCTTCAAAATGATACACAGATCTGTTTGACTCAGTAAAAGACAGTCCTCTGGGGAATTCGTAGGTCATGTTCACTGAAGTCCAAAGTAATTTGAATCTATTGCAGATTCCTCTGGATGTGAGGCATGTGATCTTATTACCAGAAATGTGCAAAATGGTGTTATTTTAAAGGGATTAGCTATGCCCCTAATCCTTCTGAATGTAGTCATTCTGAGTTAATTTTCCATAGTTTGTTCCAGTATAAGCCAGGATATGTTTCCAGTCTACATCTGAAAATCACTTTCCATCTTCATTTGCTCTTCACTGTTGATATTTAACTATAAACTTAGTATCTCACAAATACTTGAGTCACCTTATTGTGTTTTGCTTAGTGCTAGTATTTGTATTTGGGAAGAAAAAACCCCTGGTTCTTTTCATTTTCCACTTCTATGATAGTGTTGTTTTAATGAATGTTGCCACCCAGGTAAAACATATTATTTGATCAGTCACCTGTCATTTGGAAAATTAGTTGAGCTACTAAATGGAAGCAAAAACGTATTTACCTTTATAATGTTGTCTTTTTCCAAACTGATCTCAGACATAATAAGCTATGATGTAAGCTATTATTTGTAGCTTTTGTAAGCTATTATTTAGCCTTACAAAATATATAAACTGTGTCATATTTACTCTCAGCAAAATGGGTTAGGGTTTGCTCTGATTCAAACCCTGATTACTAAGCTAGTGATTGTGGTTTGTAACTGTATTGTATTTTATTGTTTTCACTTTTTGTAATATACTCTGAGAACAAACAAACTACACAATTAGAAAAGCTACCATCAGTAACTCAAAATGACCCAGCCTTGCTGAACATTATGCAACTGACACAAGAGCATTCAGTAATATTGAAAGGTGCATTTTCTCAGCAAGAGTGCACACTAGCGTTGTGATGAAGCTCCCCAGAACCTACCCCTCTTCAGTTTATGAACTTCCTCTCACGCTGAGCCCTGTCTTAGAAAGTGAACCAAGCTGAAAGGAAGTCCATGAACACTTGCAGAACTCAAGCAGCACAACCAGCAAGCTTCTTCTGCACAAACAAAGGCTGCAAGTCACATGCACAGAAGCGGGATGCTGCTTGTGCAGTAGTTGTACGGGGCTCAATTCATGGTGAGCATCACATCAATGCACAGTGCAATTGCCAGGAAGTCAAATTCACATCTGTGAGAAAGCAGGCCAAAGTCCAGAGAGCCAAGCCCAAGGAATCCAATAGACTCTCATTCTCAAAATACATCCCTATTTATGTATTCATTTATTCAATTTATATGCTGCCTCACTAGCCATAGGCTCTCTGAGCAGCTTGTTGTTGTTGTTAGCCACGAAGTTGCATCCCACCCATCGCAACACCATGGACAACATTCTGCCAGGCTCTCCTGTCCTCCACCATTTCCCAGAGTCCACTTAAGCTCACATCAACTGCTTCAGTGAATCCATGTAGCCACCCCATTCTCTACTGTCCCCTTCTTCTTTGGCCACCAATTGTTCCCAGCATTAGGGTCTTCTCCACTGAGTCCTCCCTTCTCATTAGGTGGCCATAGTATTTGAGTTTCATCTTCAGTATCTGGCCTTCTAAAGAGCAGTCAGGGTTGATCTCCTCTACGACGGATTGGTTTAATCTTCTTGCAGTCCAAGGAGTCTTCTTCAGTACCACAATTCAAAGGCTTCAGTTCTTCGGCACTCAGCCTTCCTTATGGTCCAGCTTTCACATCCATACATTGCAACTGGGAAAACCATAGCCTTGACTATATGCACTTTTGTTGACAGGGTGATGTCTCTGCTTTTTAGTTTGCTGTCTAGATTTGCCATAGCTTTTCTCCCAAGGATCAAGTGTCTTTTAATTTTATTTATTTATTTATTTATTAAAACATTTCTATGCCGCCCCTTGCCGAAGCCTTGGGGCGGCTTACAACAGAATAAAATACAATAAAATACAAAAATAACAATATAAAATTAACAATATAAAATAAATAACAATGTAAAAGAAGTCGCCCTGGCCAGATAAATAAGCAAATATTGTTAACAATTAAAATGACGTTTAAATAAAAAGGTCTTCACCTGGTGCCGAAAAACAAACAACGATGGCACCAGGCGGACCTCTCTGGGGAGCGCATTCAGTCACTGTCTGCAGTGATCTTGGAGCCCAAGAAAATAAAATCTGTCACTACCTCCATTTCATCCCCATCTGTTTGCCAGGAAGTGATAGGACTGGATGTCATGATCTTACTTTTCTTAATGTTGAGTTTCAAACCAACTTTTGCGCTCTCCACTTTCACCTGCATAAAGAGGCTCTTCAGTTCCTCTTCACTTTCTGCCATTAGAATGATACCATCTGCATATCTTGTAAGTCGTCCAGAGACATGAGTGATGGACAGACCTATAAATGTCCTAAATAAATAAATAAATATTGGAGACTGTTGATATTTCTCCTGGTGATCTGAATTCCAACTCGTGATTCATCTAGACCGGCCTTTCTCATGATATGCTTTGCATATAAGTAGAATAGGCAGGGCGACAGTATGCAGCCTTGCCGAACTCCTTTCTCAATTTTGAACCAATCAGTGGTTCCATGTCCTAGCATGTAAAATGACCGTAATGGTGTGGTAGTTTGAGCATTCTTTGGAATTTCACTTCTTTGGAATTGAAATGTAAATTGAACTTTTCCAATCCTGTGGCCACTGCTGAGTATTCCAAATTTGCTGGCATATTGAGTGTAGCACTTTAACTGCATTATCTTTTAGGATTTTGAATAGCTCAGCTGGAATGCTGTCGCCTCCACTAGCTTTGTTATTGCTCAGACTTCCTAAGGCCCTTTTGACTTCACATTCCAGGATGTCTGGCTCGAGGTCAGAGACCACCCCATCATGGTTATCAGGGACATTAAGCTCTTTCTTGTATAGTTCTTCTGTAGTCTTATCCTCCCTGAATTTATCTGGTCCCATATAGTTCTTCTGTGTAATCTTGCCTCCTCTTCTTAATCTCTTCTGCCTCTGTTAGGTCCCTGCCATTTTTGTCCTTTATAATGCCCATCTTTGCATGAAACGTTCCCTTCATATCTCCAATTTTCTTGAAGAGATCTCTAGTCTTCCCTATTCTATTGTTTTCTTCTATTCCGGTACACTGTTCATTTAAGAAGGCATTCTTATCTCTTCTAGATATTCTCTGGAATTCTGCATTCAGTTGGGTATATTTTTCTCTTTCTCCCATGCTTTTCGCTACCCTTCTTTTCTCAGCTATTTTTAAAGCTTCCTCAGACAGCCATTTTGCTTTCTTGCATTTCTTTTTCTTTGGGATGGTTTTCGATGCAACCTCATGTACAATGTTGTGAACCTCCATCCATAGTTCTTCAGGCACTCTATCAGATCTAATAACTTAAATTTATTTGTTACCTCTACTGTATGTTCCTCAGGAATATGATGTAGGTCATACCTGAGTGGCCTAGTGCTTTTCCCTACTTTCTTCACTTTAAGCCTAAATTTTGCAAGAAGAAGCTCATGATCTGAGCCACAGTCAGCCCCTGATCTTGTTGTTACTGACTTAATAGAGCTTCTCCATCTTTGGTTGCAAAGCACATCGTCAATCTGATTTCTGTGTTGACCATATGGTGACGTCCATGTTCAGAGTCCTCTCTTGGGTTGTTGGAAAAGAGCTTTTGCTATGACCAGTGTGTTCTCTTGACAAAATTCTGCCAGCCTTTTGCCCTGCTTCATTTTGTACTCCAAGGCCAAACTTGCCTGTTATTCCAGTTATCTTTTGGTTTCCTACATTAGCATTCCAATAAACCATGACGATAAGAATATCATTTTTTGGTGTTAATTTTAGAAGGTGTTGTAGGCCTTCATAGAACTGGTCAACTTCAGCCTCTTCAGCATCAGTGGTTGGGGCAAAGACTTGGACTACTGTGATGTTGAATGGTTTGCCTTGGTTTCAAACTGAGATCATTCTGTCATCTTGGAGATTGTTTTCCGGTATTGCTTTTCCTATTCTTTTATTGACTATGAAGGCTACTCCATTTCTTCTGAGGGATTCTTGCCTGCAGTAGTATATCTGATGGTCATCTGAATTAAATTCACCCATTTCTGTCCACTTTAGTTCACTGATTCCTAAGATGTTGATTTTTATTCTTGTAATCTCATGTTTGACCGCATCCAGCTTACCATGATTCATATATCTTACATTCCAGGTTCCTATGGAGTATAGATCTTTACAGCATCGGACTTTCCTTTCACCATCAGATACAACCTCAACTGAGTGTCCTTTCGGCTTTGACCCAGTTGCTTCATTCTTTCTGGCACTACTAGTACTAGCCCTCTGCTCTTCCCCAGTATTATATCGAACACATTCCAATCTGAGGGGCTCATCTTCCAGCGTCATATCTTTTTGCCACGGTGTTTTCATGGCAAGGATACTGGAGTGGGTTGCCATTTCCTTCTGCAGTGGATCATGTTTTGTCAGAGCTCTCTGCTATGCCCTGTCCATCTTGGGTGCCCCTCCACAGCATAGCTCATAGCTTCATTGCGCTACACAAGCCCCTTCACCACAACAAGGCAGTGATCCATGAAGGGGCTGAGCAGCACATCATAATAAAATCCTAGACAGCATGAAAACAATCAAAACACAACAACATAATTACAGAGGCCAATAATAATAAAACCATTAAATAAACAAAATAGAAATAGTAGATCAGAAAATAAAATATATGTTATATAAAACTTTAAAAGAAAACCTAAACCAATTTAAAAATGTATATCAATAGCTAGTATTTAAAACATACTGGCAGTGGCATATATTACTGTAATAATTTAAAACATTAAAAGTCAAGAATTCTCCTGTTAATTCATTTTTACTGCCTACCCTCTGAAAAATATTCTCACCATGCAGTTTGGAATCTAGAAAATGTTTTATGTTTAAAATACTTCCTGAAAACTTATTTGTTAACAATCTTTCCCTGGTTTGTAATCAACTATAATTGATCAGGCACTGTTGCTTCTTCTTGCTCTTTATATTATTTTTTCGTAGCTTTTTCGTAGTTTTAATATTGAATCTTACATTTGATCATATTGGTACTGTAGTTAAAAATGTTTTAGATTTTGTATTATAAGGGAACTGATTTGGAATTTATGTGGAATACTGTATATGTGTCGCAAATAAATAATACTAGCAGGTATTTGCATTTCTGCGTGACATTAACCCAGAATAATTAGAACCTTGCAAAAATAAAAGAAATGGTAACTGTTAACAGCAGGCTGAAACCAGGCAGAATGTAATAATACCTTGAATGAGCAGATGAGCTCAAAGCAGCTGAAGTGTTAGCTGAGCCCCCACCCACCTCTCTCTCTCTCTTGCTCACACAGATGCACACACAGAGACAAATGTGTCTCCTACCTCTGGGTTCTATATAAAATCTGGGACAAGCCACTCTGGAACTATTATTGCTTTGGGGACTCTTCCTAAGAGGGTTGGATTATGAATCCATCCTTCATAACCATTATAATCCATGTCTTCAAGGAAAACACATTACTCTAAAGAGCATGAACCATTTCAAGCAAATGTAACAGGTGGTGCAGTCATGTGTTTCTCTATGTAATACTACCTCACTGTTCAATGTGAGGGAAACCTGAGCATGACACTTGCTCAGTTTGGCAGAGTTATCCATCACAGATCCTATAGATTAATAATTAGGGTCAGCAAAATCTCAAACAGAAGGACACCCTTTGGTATAAGAACTGGATCATTCCAAACTTAACAATTGGACGGATCCAGCTGCTCATTTTAGTTTAAATCTTTGAGATGGCTTCTGTTATTCCCCTTTCATATCAGTTTCCAGACAACCATTCATTTTTTCCTTATAGTTGTTGCAACAATTTTGCATCGGTTTTGAATTAAGTCTGCTCTTACAGTTCTGAATCATAGCTGCATATTTGGTTTCTAAACCTTCAGGCAGAGTGCTGAACAAATAGAATTTGGTAGGACATCCTCACCATTTCCATGTAGTCTCAAACCAAGACCATAAAGCAATTAAAACCCCTTTAATTAATCTCTCTTTTAGGTGATTGATTAATAAAACACATTAAATTTACATATTATTAAAACTTCAATATAGTTATCTTTTTAAATCCTTGGGAAGAATATGGCAATTTACAATTTAATAAACAAAAGCTACAACTCATCCAAAGAAAAGGCTATAGTTACTATATTACAGCTTTTGTTTATTGAATTGTGAATTGTTTGCTTCATTCCCTCTTACAATAACAGGCTGATTAATCTTAGCCAAAATAACCTCAAAAATAAAATTAATTTGTGACTCAACTGATTAAAATTGCAAATTATGTCACATCCCTTAATTTTTTTAAAACACTCTTATATCGATGTTTTAGTGATATGGAAATTTATTCAAATACAATTTAGACAATGACTCAATTAGTGACTTGAAAGGGAAGTAATTAATCAACTATCTACATCCCCTATCAGTAGACAGCTTTGCTTATATGTTATGTACTCAAAGTGAGGAAACAGTTATGAGTAGTTAAGGGCCAAAATTTTAAATCCAAGTTTGTGAACTGATCATTCTTTCTAACAGCAAACTCAGATGGTGAGTGTTCACATGATAGAAGCCAAAATGGAATGACTGAAAAATGAATATCAGCATGCTTTGTCAGTTTGTGTGTGCAAATTTGTGTAAATTAAATATGCACACACAAACAACTCCTTGTAACCACTAGAAAAGGAAAACAGAGAGATAGGGAGGAAGGGAGGGAAGACCGAGAATACTCAGTAGCCATAGACTGTAGAGTGACAGCTGGTGGAAGAAATAAAGAGGATAGTGGAACTTTGAGTATGAACATACTTTCCAGTGGTGACCATATTTCAGGTAAGTGTACCTGCAGTTATAAGAAAAGTTGCATGCTAAATACAACTGTTTGATTCCCACCAATACAATCATAGAACCCCAGGTAGTATAGTCTGAATCTGTTAATGGCTTAACATAGAAATACCTTCTTTGGTGTAAGGAGGCAATACCAAACTACCTCCTTTGGTGTAACAGACAATGCTACTTTGTCTGTTTTGGGCATTGAGGAATTCCTTCCTACATTTTAATGGCAATTTATAAATTATGGTGCTATGAGAATTTCCATTCTATTCAGAAACCAACAGAATTTGCTGCATTGAAACTTTAAATATGAAGTGTGTCATATATTTCAGAAAATTCCACCCCTTCCCAAACATGGCATCTCTTCTGAAGAACCTCCTCCTCTTCCTCCTACTTTTGATGTACAGTTTAAAAATGAGTTGTTGTTGTTTTTGGTTGGGGGGGGGGAGTATTTTTATGTTTTATTCATGGAGCAGCTGTTCTCATTTAAATTGTGGACTTCTATGTAAATTAAATTCAAGGAGTGTCAATCAAACAGGAACAATGTGAAACAAGCTTCAAAGTGGATTTCTGAAAATTTCACTAATAAGCATTCTCCTTCCCCATCCCTTTCAAACAGAAAGTTTAGGGCTAATTTCCCAGAAAATTGGGCTGGGAAGCAGTATATATGGACAATTGGAAAACTGAGTAAATTCTAAATTTTCCAGTTCTACTTTCTGGTTGGTAGTTTTGATTTGGGCCTATCAGAAGCAACCCTAACCTACAGTCTTTATCATAATATCCCACAAGTGTGTGGAATTCTTATTTAGGCAAATTTTCAAGCAGTCCCCTTTCACCAAAAGCAAACTTGTTTTCATAAAACACTGTAAATAGCTGTGAGGGATGCTATAAATGCATCCCTCTCTCTCCAGGCGCAGCAGCTCCATGTGGAATCACCAAACTTTGAATGGAAGTCATGCTCCCCTTTGCTTGAAGTGAACAGAACTCAAAGTGCACCTGTTGTACCTGCCTTATCAAGGCTCCTGATCACCTGGAGAGTTCTGCTTGCATTTGAGAACATGTGAGTAGTTCTTCTCTTCATACCTTGCCCCCTCATCAAACCATGGTCTGAGTGTAGGTGTACTGGCCAGCATGCCCAAAATGACAGGGAATTGGCCTAGCATGCATGGCCCCTTCCTCAAGCAAATGACTGAACAGGACAAAACTTAAAGGCATACTTGCTACCCCTCTGATATACGTACTCCTTGGCAATGATTTGGGATTTCAAGGCAATGAATGGCAGAGACTCTTGGCTGTTTTCCCTGTATACAATTCATTTGAAGTCAGTTTGGCCACATCTGGAAGACTATAAGGCCTCTCAGGAGGAACCATTTGCTGACGTTCTTTGTACAAAGGCACCATTTTAATTCAGTGCCTCATGCCAAGGAAGGGCTTAAGCAGTCTGCTTTTCACAATCGGTATACATGTGTAATCCCAATTACACCTGCATAGCCACACTATCAAGAGATAAAGATCCCATTGTGTCTATTGAAATTACTAAGTGTGTAATATTTGTTGCATTGCAGGAGGCCAGTGGACATCAGAATCTACATTTAGAGATAAAAGGAGAAATAAATGCACTCACAGTCCAGTGAACTGCATTTACCTGTTTGTGCCAATGGGAAAAGTTGTACTATTCTCAGTGTGAATTAAACCCATATTATCATTTCAGGGTTGCTGCAGTAATTACTCTTAGCAATAGTTAACCTTGATAATGGCATGTGGGAAATGAGAGAAAGCCTGCAAGTTGAAAAAATCACTGAATACAAGAGCTCAGTAGTAGGAGCGTAAAAGTGAAACTAAGATCTGAACTTAATGAACCTCTTCCGCCTTGCTTTATACACCATTATAAAGATGCTGTATAGGCTACATCGCAGGTGCAAGGTGAGACTCTCTTGGTTAAACATCCCACAACCAGCATGCTAACAATGAAAAGGCTGTTTCCTTACTGGCCACCTGCTTTGCCTCTTTGGCACGGATGCAGCTGGGTCAATGTAGACCCTGGGCACAGGGGTGAGGAAAGACTTTCCCCAGTTATGAAGCACACAACTAGCATTCTCTGCAGCAATAACAAAACTTTTGTCAACCCTGATAAAAGACAAGAAAAATACTCTGTGCACAGGCAGTTTTCATTTTCAACTCACTTAAATACGAATACTATGATGATGGGAATAAAGTAAAGATTTATTTCTGTTGCCTTGATGCCCACATAAGCATTCATTCCCTGCAGGGCCTTGGAATTCAGTTCCAGTTGCATCATTGCTCATTTGGCAGAGGCACCCTAAGAAGGTCGTTCAAGCTTTCAAAAATTATAACTCAGGTTTCCATAAGAGTAACAGCAAACCAGAAAAGACTGATGTCTTTTTTCCCCTTTCTTTTTTGTGCTTTTATCAGTTACAATTTTATTGCAGCTCTTTCTTCTGTGGCATCAAAGACTGCCACATATACATTTTTTAAAAATCTCCAAATCAGGGGAATAATCACCTAATGATGGCTCAACTAATTAAACAATTATTATTGTGTCTGTCATAGGAAAAAATAATTTGATGCACTCTCAAGTATGAGATGTTACATCTGTTCATTGTGAGGCACTGCAAAGCAATTCTGCACAAATAAAATGCAAACATAATGCGATCCCAAAGCAAACCTTATTTTTCGTCATGGCTGAATGCATTGAATTTCCCCCATATTTTATTATTAGAAATGCACTTTAATATGGATGAAATATTAAGGGGGAAGGATTTTTCATAACATGTAAATACCATAACACATGAATACGGAGACACCGACCTGTGGGTCAAAACTAGCTCTTTATGGTTATGTCAGCCCCACACTCTTCCCCTCAGCCCCCAGTAACTGACAATTTTGTGCTTCCCAAGCTTATGTTCCCCTTTATAAAATATGGAAATTTGAAAATATGGAAATATGGATAATCAGACACTTAAATCTTATAAACGTAATTAATGCAAGATCAAAGCAACTTATGCAAAATTCTGTGGGAAAAAATGGTTGTGGTTATCCCAAAAACCAATATCAAATGTAGCTTGACATGCTGGGTCTTACCACAAAATGTCAGCCATATTCTGGTCAGGATCCAAGCTGATCCGTACACTTCACCCCACTGCAGGTCTATTAGTTTCATCAAGCTTTGGGAACTTACTATTCACCTTTGTACTTATGGGGTCCAAGGAATGTGAAAGTTAGCTGGGAGCTCATTTAAACTCTACTTAATTTAATAATCAACACCTCCTTTAATTAACTGTGAAGTGTTGTAATTTACTAGTAGAGGAGAAAAATTCATTAAGGATTCTGATTAGGACAAGAGCACCAATACAGTTGCAAAGGTTATACAAGTTTGGCTCCTGCTTAGCTTAGATTATATAAATAGTTAGATTTATTTTACATGGAAGACAGTTTAAACTAGATAAAAGTTTGCATTTCATTTTTTCATTTTGTTATTTTGTTCTTACAGTTATTTAAACCAAAGGTGGGGAACTGTTTCAGTCATGGCACTTTCCTGCCTGGTTGTGTGATGTTAGAGGGAAAGTCTTTCTCTCCTAAAAACCCACCCTTTACATCATCAGTTTCCAGCTCAGCTCTTCAGAGATGGCTGCCTTTCTGTAGTTCTGAACTAGGGGGAAACCCAGCAGAGGTGGAGCTTGGCAAAACAAGCAAACATGGCAGATCAAATGCAGAACCACCATGAACCATGTTTGGTCCTTGATCTAGGGCTTCCTTATCTTTCATTTAGACCCTCTTGCATCTCCTTAGCGCAATAAATTGATGGGATAATCTTGGATAAGGAATATTAGTTCCAAAATAATGCCATTATTCTTTCATAAATTATTCTTTTTCACTTGCATGTTTATCACTTCATAATTGTAACATCAAATGGCAACCTATATTTGTAAATTCAACCTTAAAGATCATGCATTACAGAAAGAACTTAAATGTTAACTTTATGAATGTGTGTTGAACTCCATTAGACTTGAAACACAGGTAATTTTTAGGTAATTATGATAGGTCGTGACAATTCAGCTCTCTTCTGCTCATCAGACTACTTTCTTGTGCTTGGCCCTGGCTTAGGAAGCAAAGCAAGCTGAGAAGAAGTCTGTGAACACTTGTAAACACTAGCATAACTTCTCTTGAGCAATCTAACAACCCTCCTCCAATGCACATGCAGCACATACAAAGCCAACACCTCTCTTAGGTATCATCTATCTTTCACTAGCAATTCTTTGATCCACTGTTTCACAAGCTAGGCTTCCTCCTTCACACTTCCAAAACAACAGACTTTTCCTTAGCAAAAGCTCTTTATTCTGAAATGCACTTCCAACAAGCACAACCAACAAAAATGAGTCTCTGAGCATGCACAGAACAGTTAACTAAACCAAATCTAGCAACTGCTTCCAAGCACCCTCCTTTTGAGTGTCCCTGGGGGCCTCCACATCAAATATCCCTTGTAGAAATGAGCAATCATTTTCTCTGTCAATCATCTCTGTAGTTGGTTGGCCCATCTTTCCTAATGTCATGTCATGGGGTCAAGAGTTGTACCAGGCTTAGCTGGCTGTAGGAGTTCTTCTCCCATACCCTTTTCCTATAGTTCTAAATCCTTACCATTCTCAATGCCTTCCTGAACATTTGGGAAGGATGCCCTTAAGATACACCCCACTGCTTCATCCATTTCAACATCTAAGAATTCTGGTTCCCAGGGTTCCTCTTTGCCTGAAAAATCTGAATCTGCCTGACCTTGGAAAGTGTACCAAGAATAACTGCCCCTTTCATTCCCAACACAGCATGTTCATTACTTATCATATTATCATATTCCTTTCCCACCATCCTCCATGCTGGATTGTAAATTTCATGAGGCATGGACTATTTTTATTTACATTTGCATACAGTGTGATAACAGTGATCCTTGTATGTTGGTTGTGTGTGTGTGGTGTCAATAAAAAATTAACCAGTAATTATTGGTTCATTTATCTCTTAATCTAGTGTTACTTCCCCAACTGCTTCTCAGAAGCTTTGGGAGCTTAGGGATAGCTTAATCAGTAATAACAGAATTCTTATATAGGCCTGCTGAGGGACCAGCATAAAGTTTCATGATGACCTGTTGCCATCATGAACCTTCAAGTATCAGGTAAGATTTATATCCTGGTAAGAATTAGTGCTGATCTAGGTGTGTGGGAGGCACACTGCCATATTGTAGCAGTTGAAGCATTCACCATCAGTAAAATTGGTTGATATAATTACCTAGCAACATTATGTTATTGAGACTAGTTGTACCACATGCTAGTGAAAATGCAGCCAAAAATGGAAACAGAACCCATGAAAAATGTAAATGCAAATTTTAGAAACATAGAAGCATAGAAAAAAGCAAGTCAGAAGGGGTCTCCTGTGCCATCTAGTCTGACCCCAGCTCCAGCCAGCTCCGCTCATGACATGCCTACCATGTGCATGTTCAGCCCATCCTTAAACAGCCTCACCAATGGGACTTCAACAACCTCCTGTGGAAGCCCATTCCATAACCATCAGGAAGTACTCCCTGGCATCCACCCTAAATCTTGATTCCTTGAGCTTTGCTCCACTGGAATGTGTCCTGCCCTCCACTGCAGGGGGAAAAGGTCATGACCCACCTCTTCATGTCACCCCCTCACATACCTATATGTTGCTAACGGGTCCCCTCTGAGTCTCCTCTTCTCCAGACTGAAGAGACCCAGTTCCCTCAGTCTCGCCTCATACGGCATCCCCTGCAAACCAGCCACCATCCTTGTGGCCCTTTGCTGCACTGATTCCGCCCTTGCTATATCCCTCCTCTAATGAGGGGCCCAGAATTGGACACAATACTCCAGCTGCAAGTACACCAGAGTCGTATAGACTAACCCATGGAAAATGTAAATGTAGATTTTAGAAACATAGAAGCATAGGAAAAAAGTGTCAGAAGGAGTTTCCTGGGCCATCTAGCTGCCCCCACCTCCAGCTGGCTTCGCTCATGTAATCCCCAACATGTGGTTGTCTGATCTTTCCTTGAACACCCTCACGGATGGGGCCTCCACCACCTCCCTTGGAAGCCCATTTTCATTCTAGTGAAAATGTACTCCCAAGCATGTCTATATGGATAGTCAAATTCCAAGTATCCCTATCTGTCCCTAAGACACTACAGTTCACTATGGCCCATAGTTACATTCCACGTGTGACGGTTCCACACCTGAATTTGGTTCCAGTTAAAATGAAATCTCACAACCCACCCACCCCCAGTAATAATCTGAATTTTTATAAAGAAAAAATATTCCCAGTTCAGCCCATTTTGTGATACATTTGGTTAGCATCTGGTTAATGTCTACCTCCTTCTGTTTGTATTAACTCTTTAATTCACAAAGCTATCACAGAAAGATGACCAATCTTCAGTAAAACTATTTTTCCCTTTTTCATTTCATTCTAATATCTCCCCAATACAATTTTCAGTCAATGTTATGGCAAATTATGTGAAATGATACTTTAAGTAGATTTTGTCATGAGAATGAATAGAACTGATGTTGTGTAAGAGGAGAAATATAATTGAACAAGTGTGTCCAATTTTCTCTGCAATCATTTACCATACATCATAGGATTCAACTGTGGGTGCTGCTAGCAGTGTTGTACTGTAAAATGCTGAAGCACTGTGATGTGCTTCAAGGCAAAATAAGCTTCAAAACATATTTGGGCTTACCCAAATAAGCTAAGTTTAAAAATAAGGTATGCTAAGCCACTGACTTAGAGCCAAAACTGTGTGACTTATCCTGAGCTATGAAGTTTTAGAAACTATCATCTTCCTAGCCTAGCATGTCCTTTTCAGTAAATGCTTTTGTCAACACATTGCAACTTGCTAAGATTCTTTCACAGGGCTTTAACATCACCACATAACAACAACAACAATTTGGCAAGATGATGTGCAGAAACACAACATGGAGATACACACTGTCCCCTGCTCAAGTTTGCAGATCAATGACTGTTAAAAGTACAGGAAAAGGAGCTGATAAAAGTGTCAGGCACCGGACAAATGGAGACTTTTTCAGACTTGCCAGGTCCCTAGAATAAAGTAATGATTACCTCATACCAGTGATATCAAGTCATGTAGACAGGAATTGAAAAATCCCTTGCTGCAGCTCCAGATAAAAGCAGGAACCACCAGAATTCAAATGAACCAGTCAGTATGCATGGTGGAATATACAAACCAATGAACTTCTGACAGTGCTACCTGGTCAGCAAAGGTACAGAGATACCTCGGCTCACAAACACCTCAGTTCACAACCAAATTGGGTTGTGAACAGAAATTTCAGAAAAATTTTGCCTCAGGTCGCGAACTCCATGTTGGGTGACAATCATGATCATGCCTGTCTTCCCTGCATGAGTGTAATCACAGTCAGCGGGGAGAGATGGCCATGATAGTGCTCTTGCCAGTGGGGAGATGGCCACGATTGCAGTCGCACTCATGCAGGGAAGACAGGCATGATTGTGGTCATGCTTGGCAGAGGGGAGATGGCCGCGATTGTGGGAGAGGGGGGAATGGCTGCAATCTTTGTTGTTTTTTGTTACTTTGTTGTTCTTTGTCACTTTGTTTCATTTTTGTGATTAAAAAATGGTTACAGAATGGATTAACCTTATTTACATTGAACCTTATGGCGAAATTTGACTTGGCTCGCAACCAATACAGTTCACAACCAGAGTCATGGAATGGACTAAGCTTGTGAGTCAAGGTACCACTGTACCATGTGTTCTGGGTAAATTGCCCATTTGCTTGTGATTGAACTCATTCTCAAGAATAAAACTTAGATTCTCTTTCTCTCATTCTTGCTGTACTTGATTGAACTTGTGTCCTTCAAAAGAGTTGGTAGGCTATGCCAACTGGAATGGAATTAAACCTCTTGTGCTATCTCAGGGGAATAATGTCACTGTACCACAGCTGACTAGATACTCTCTGCTGTTGTACTTTTTAGGTGCCAATTTGTTAAAGATCAGCCAACTTTATACAAATTTCCATAATGGTTCTTCCCATTTCCCTCTCTCATGCCCAACTCATGGACCATCACAGATAGAAGTCTGTGAGCTGACTCAACTTGTACCATGGTAAGTGGATACCAGCACAGGCCAAGCAAAGTGATATCCTGGGCAGGAGGGAGACATGAGAATACATAAGAGTTTTGCGGCTACATTGGATTCCTCACACATCCTTCATTGTGTTTGTATCCAAGCTGTGAATGGTACATGTTCATATCATTAGCAAATACGAATACAACTTTGGTACACCCATAATCATGGAGACCTAGTTTGATGAGATTGAGGGAGCAAATCTCTTCTAACATTAACCAGCTAGATTCTCTGTGTTACAGCATGCAAGACCCAGGGACTGCGGGAGAGGGGAAATTATGGTGGTCTGTAACAATTCTGTCCTCCTGTTTTGTACTGACCTGGCATAGGTCTAGCAGATGCAATTTAAGCCAGTTTCTCTGGTTATACTGATAATGCTTCAATTTATACTATCAAATAATCTGGACAGCTCTCTTAGAGAGTGTCATGCGGTAGATGGGCTCACTCATCTTCCCATGGCAGCCACTGGAGAGTTGTCAGGGATGGCAGGGCATGGCTGGGAATCTGCTTGGCTCCCACAGGCCATGGTGGCCAATTTCCAGAATGGATGAAGGTGGCAGACCCTGCAACCACTAGAAGGGACATGGGAATCAAGAGTACCACCTCACCAGAGGGCCCTACACCTGCCTCCCCTCATGACATCCCCACACCCTGCAGAAGGGAAAGGAAGGTGGTCCGACCTGTGATCGGTCTGTTTTACCTGTGGCAAGGAGGGGCATCTCTGGCGTGATTGCCCTTTGCTGCAGTGTGACTTCGTGCTGAGGCAGTTGGTGATACTTGAACCCCTTAGGCTAGCTGCCCTACAACCAGCACATGATCTACCCACTGCTGACCACCTAGTGGTGGAGAAGACCACAGACAGGCTAGGGTGTAGATTCTACTAGCCAGGGGTTTATGCCCAGATTAAGCATGACTGCTCGTCCTGTCCCAAATGTCAGAAGACTCAGGGGAAAGTAGCTCCTGTGGGGTTCTTGGTGCCAATGCCCATCATGGGGGAACCTTTCAAGAGGATTGGGGTAGACCTGATAGGGCCCCTGGAGAGGTCAGCCTGAGGGAACCAATATATCCTAGTGGTAATAGACTACAACACCCAATACCCTAAAGCTATCCTTTTGAGAGGTACCTCAGCTCAGGCTGTAGCACAAGAACTGATGGGGGTTTTCACCAGAGTGGGTTTCCCCAAGGAAATTTTAACAGATCAGGCCACTAATTTCCTGAGCTGGGTGATGAGCCAGTTGTGAGTCCTATTGAAGTGGAACAGTTTAACCAGGCTCTTAAGCAGATGCTAAAAACATTCATGGCAACCTACCCACATCAATGGCACATTCTGTTAGGCCTCTTGATGTCTGCACTAAGGAAGGTGCTTCAAGCCTCATTGGGGTTCTTGCCTTTTGACTTGTTATATGGGTGACACCCCCAGGGAAATTTGGATCTGGTCAAGGAGCATTGAGAAGCCATCACTCCAGAACCCACTTCCACCCTCCAATACATCTTGGATATGAGAAAGCACCTCACGGACCTGGCTCAGTGGGAGGGAAATCTTAGGCAAGTCCAAGGTGAACAGCAGTATTATGATCAGCGGGTCCAAACCTGGACATTCCAACCAGACCAATGTGTCCTCCTGCTCCTACCATTGGGGGAGGGGGGCAAGTTGTTTGTGAAGTGGCAGGCCCCTTGTGAAGTCATTAGAAGGCTGGGATCAGCAATTATGAGATATGTCTCACCAGTAAGAAGCGTTCAATCCACATTTACCACATAAATCCACTTAAGACCTGGAAGGAAAGACAGAGTTCCAGACACTGAGTGAATTGTGTGCCCAAGGTACCTGAGATCCCAAAGGGACCATATATCTACCCTGGAAGGTTATCCCTTGGTTCTAAGGTAACACCAGCTCAGGTAGAATAAATCTGGGCCGTGGAGGAAAAATTTGCTGGGGTATTCTCTGATTGCCCTGGACACTTGAGGGTCATAACTCATCACATCCAGACACTCCCTGGGGCTATTGTTAGGATGCCAATGTGGTCCTACACACCTTTGTTGAAGCAAGTGATAATTGAGGAAGTAGGGTAAATGCTTCAATTGGGAGTCAGTAAGGAGTCAGTGAGTCCATGATGGTGTCAGCCAGTCCTAGTACCCAAACCTGATGTGTTGATTTCAGAAGTGTCAACTCTGTATCTAAGCTTGATGTCTATCCCATGTCCTGGATAGATGGGCTGCTGGATCCTTTGGAGCAGGCCCATTTTTTTCCTTCTTGGATCTCACCAAGGGATACTGGCAAATCCCATTAACCAAGGAGTCCAAGGAAAAGACAGCTTTGCCACCCTTGTGGGGCTATTTCAATTTAAGTATATGCTCTTTGGGTTGCATGGGGCAACTGCTACCTTTCAGCAGCTTATGGACAATGTTTTAGGGCACTTCTCCCATTGTGTGGCTGCCTATATTGACGATATTGTGGCATGCAGTTGCACTTGGGAGGAACACCTAGACTAGGGTCAGCAACCCGCGGTGGCTCTTTCATCCTCTGCTGAGGCTCTCTGTCACTCAAAATATGCGTCACAACTGCCAATGTGCAACACCCGCCAGCATGCGATTTATTGAGCTTTTCTACCCCCATTAGGCCAACCATGGATAAATCCAAGAAAAGAAAAGTTTCAGAAGAAAAGAGAACGTTTAATGGTACGTGGGCAGATTCATTTGCTTTCACTGCTGACGAGACTGGTTTACCAGCATGCTTAATATGTGGTGAGAAATTGGCAAACAACAAAAATAGAATGTTGCAAGACATTTCCAGAATGTCTTTGCTGAAAAATATCTGCATGGAGATGAGAGAAAAAAGCCATTTTGGAACTGATGCGGAAGGTTGATCTGAACAAAAAT
This sequence comes from Varanus komodoensis, assembly GCF_004798865.1. NCBI lineage: Eukaryota > Metazoa > Chordata > Lepidosauria > Squamata > Varanidae > Varanus > Varanus komodoensis. Next base: position 1,605,969 of record NW_025335505.1, on the reverse strand, counting down.
CATGTCAAGAAGTGGATTAAGTCTGCAAATTCAACTACATATGCTAGGTTTGTGGCCGCTCAGGAAATAGTCAGGCACGGGAAGCCATTCACAGATGGAGATTATATAAAAGAATCATTCATTGATTTCATAAATGCAACACACTATAGTTTTTTTATACATAGCATAAAGGTAAAAAATGATATATGCAGTGTTATCTTAATTTTAGATGTCAAAAGGGTTTTGTGACTCTTGGTGTTTTCTTTTCTGTGGGAAACAGGTCCAAATGGCTCTTTGAGTGTTTAAGGTTGCCGATCCCTGACCTAGACCAACTCCAGCAAGTATTAACCACTTTAAGGCAAGTGGGGTTGACAGCTAACCTGAGTAAATGCAAAATAGGTCAACAGGAGGTCCAGTGCTTGGGGTACATTGTAGGATGACGCCAAATACGGCCCATGCCAGATAAGGTTGAAAAGTTAAACCAGTGGCTGTGGCTTTGCACAAAATGGGAGATACAACAATTCCTGGGACTTGCCAGTTACTACTGGTGATCCATTCCCCATTTTAACTCCAAAGTGGCTCCTCTAACAGACATAATTAAAAAGAAACAGAAAATACTCTAGAATAGTCCAGGGAAATGGAGCAGAAGCTGTAAACCACAAATAAATGAACCTGCTGGGTTACCTTTCTCCTCACAAGTTTTACATGGAACATGATGCCTTCAATGTGCCCCTCCCTCCAAATCCTGTTACAGAGAGGTGAGATATACTGCATGTGGTCCCTTTGTCTTTCCTGGTTTATAAAAGCAGTTAGTGGGGACTGATTGTGGGAGTAAGAGTAGGAGTGAACACTGCTTTATGTCAAGCTTGTGTCTTGCCTAAAAATGTTAGAACTCAGACATCTGTTTGAATCAAACAATGTTCTTCCTAAACCCTGCTGTAATGGATAGTTTCTAGCCACTCCACAATATTCTGTACTTGGCAAGGTGCTGGAGTATTTAGTGCCTTCTGAGATCCTCAATTTCTTGATAAAGAAGATTATTTGTATCCATTTCAATCTGGTTATTAGGGTACAGGCTGATTTGGTCATATTGATTAACAATCTCTGCTGGGAGCTGGTCAGATGAATGAACGTAAGAACAGAAAAGCCATACTAGATCCGACCAACATTCTATCTAGTCCAGTATCTTTGCTCACACTGTGGTCAACCATCTGTCTGCAGGAAACATACCAATGGGATATTAGTACGACCCTATTGAACTTGCTAGACCTCTCAACAGCTTTCAATATTATTTATTTTATTTATTCATTTAGAACATTTCTATGCCACCCCATTCGCAAAAAGCCTCGGGGCGGCTTACAAATCTATCATGGGATCCTCCAGATGCAACTGTCTGAGATGCTACTGGGAAGATTCCCTTTTAACTTCATGACTGCTGGCCTGAATGGTTCCATCTTGTTTCCTGTGTTATTTTATGCCAACAGAAAAACAATAGGTTTGTCTGGAGTTTTGGGTTTTAGTGTCACCAGTATGATGATGGCACTCAACTCAATTATTCTTTTCCATCTAAATACAAGGAACTTGTTCTACTTCTATAACAGTGTTTGAGTTCTGTAATGGACTGAATGAGAGGAAGCAGACTAAAGGCTGACAAGACAGGTACTCCCCTGAGGACTCAGATTTGTAGTTTGGTTATACTCCTGGACTCAGACTTAAACTTAGATATGCAGGAATGTGTATGTGCAGCTGAGGATATTGCACCAAATGTGCCCATTGCTAAAGATGCCTGCTCTGATGATGGTCCTGCGTGCCTTAGTGACATCTCATTTGCACTGAATACACTCTGCATGGGGCAACCTTTGCAAGTTGTTGAGAACCTTCAGCTGGCCCAAAAGGCTGTAGTCAGATGGTTGACTAGGGCCAGTTACATGGAGCATGTGATGCCCTTCAATGGCTCCTGGTCTGGTTCTGGACATGATAGAACTCCCGTGTGGCATTATGTACAGATTGGGAGTCAAGGGATCTGGGATCTAGTCACCACTCTGCCGTAAAACTCACTAGGTGACTTTGATCCAGTCACTGATTCCCCACCTAAACTACCTCATGTGGTTACTGTGAGGATAAAATGGGAAAAAAGAGGAAGCCTGTCTGCCACCTTGCATAACTTGGATAAAAAAGGTCAGGGTATAAATATAATGTATGCATAAACTTAAAGTGCTGGTTGTGACCTATCAAATATTTTATGGCTTTGGACCAGACTATCCATCTGCTGAATTGGGTATTATTTATATCACTTTATTGTGCTTTTAATAGTGTCTTTAGGGTATTAGTTTTATTATTGTTTTAGCAAAGTTTCATTTATTTATTTTTCTTATTGTTAGCAGTTTTGGGCAAAATTTCCTTGATGGAAGGTGGGGTGTTAAATAGAATGGGTAGATGGATGGTAGGAAAGAATGAATGGGAGCAACTGCAGATACACATATTAGGGTTTGGTTTCTATTGGGAATGAGGATTATGGGGTTAAGAAAAAGACTTCATGGAAGAAAGTATGTTTTGAGGAGTTCTTGGGAAGGGAAGGCATAGCGCCACCTGTGTAGGAGATACAGGTAGGGATGCTGAAGAAATCTGTAATGAATCCAAATGCCAGATTCTTCATTGGATGGCTTTTTCTAAATATTGTTTTTGTTTAAAGTATTTGGGGGGATTTGCAGAAATTCACCCATCTTGCTAAAGCACCCTTGTGCATTAGCACAAGTGCATATTAGCATAAGCACAACAAAACACGCATACATTGTTCAACTAATATAATTCTGTTGGTTAAGTAGATGACAGAACTAAAGAAACCTGGCAAGCTACAAAACACAGATGGAACAGGCTTAACAAGATCTGCTCATTCCTAGTTGCAGGGTTGAGAGGCACCAGGGGAAAGTAGGCAGAATCATTTAAAAGAGTAGGCATATGAGAAGGGAAGAGCTAAAGTTAAGACAGAATTGCCAGAGCAATTTATATATTAGCATCATTATACTCAGTGAAGTTTATTACAAAGAGCAGCATTTTATGCAGAAATAATTGTCCCAATTCTGCCAGGTTTTGCCCCTGTGTGTATTAAAAGGCATTTCGAACCACAGTTCACATTTCAGGATGGTACTCTATTGCCTCTGTGCAAAAAGAGAGCAACCTATTTCATAGTCTGGAAAGCTTCTCACTACACATAAGCTTCTTACAGCCTAAGCGTGAAGGTTGGGCCACTTGTCAGCTTTATAGGAGCTTTACAGCTGTTATGAAAGAGCTATAAATTAAGGGAGATGCAAGATAAGCCCTAATGTTGCATGTAGTGTGTGTGTGGAAGGAGCTGGCAGCTTAGAATGAGTAACTCTAACATTCTTTCTCTGAGCATTTCCAATCAATATGCCAATCACCAGAAAGTGCCACCCTCAGTATCAATATTTCAGGATTCAGGGGATAGTATATGCTACCCAGATATGAAGGTGGAGTTGCTTGTTTGATGTTTAATAAGATCTAAAGCCATTTCCTGCCTACGTAGTGCAATTTCATTCAGATGAATGCTGAAGTATCAATGGTATTTGTGTGAATAGTTCTCCCAAGAAGTGCTCAATCAGTAGAAAGTATCAAGGAACACTCCTAGATAGACATTGGCACTGGGCCAGAAAAGCAACTATAGATGAGATCAATTGGCTTCCTTTAAAATCCTGAGATGTAGGAATTCTGCTTCAAGAGAAACATTTTCTTCAAGATTTTGTTTTAGGAAAACTAGTGCAATAACACTGGGGGTGAGGGCATTCCCTTGAGGAACACATGATAAGGAAAAACAGTAGTGTGTCCATGTGTAGATTACATAGAAACAGAGCAAGTCAGAAGGGGTCTCCTGCACCATCTAGTCTGACCCCCAGCTCCAGCCAACTCCACACATGACATGCCTACCATGTGCTTTTCCAGGCTATCCTTGAATATCCTCACCAATGGGGCTTCAACTACCTCCTGTGGAAGCCCATTCCTTTCCCTTGGGGTCCTAACTGTCAGGAAGTACTTCCTGGCATCCAAATTGAACCTTGGTTCCCTGAACTTTGCTTTGTTGGAACGTGTTCTGCCCTCCACTGTAGGGGAAAAGAGGTCTCTACCCACCTCCATATGATACCCCCTCATACACCTATAGGTTACCAACAGATCCCCTCTGATTCTGCTCCTCTCCATGCTGAAAAGATCTAGTTCCCTCAGTCTCACCTCATACAACTTTCCCTGCCATCTGGTGACCTTCCTTGTGGCCCTATGCTGCACTGATGCTAACCTGTCTATATCCTTCCTGTAATGTGGAGCCCAAAACTGAATACAATACTCCACTTGTGGGCACTCCAGAGTCATATGGAGTGGCAATAATACCTCTCTTGATCTAGAAACCAGGCTTCTGGCTGTGCAACCAAGGGTGGCATTCACCCTCTTGATCACCATGTCACACTGCTGACTCATGTTTATCCTGCAGTCAACCAGCACCTGAGATCTCTATCATAAGTGCTGCTCTCCAGCCACTCATCCCCTAACCTGTATTTATGACACCTATTCCTATGTCCCAAGTGTAAGTCCTAGCATTTATCCTCATTGAAACCATCCTGTTGTCTCCTGCACACTTGTGTAGTCTGCCCAGCTCCTTCTAGATCCTGAGTGCTTGCTCCTCAAGTGTGGCCATCACCCCCATTTTAGTATCATCTGCGAGTTTGATCAGCAGACTGGTCACCCCCTCTTCCAGATCATTGGTGAAAAGATTGAACAGGATTGGTCCCAGGACAGAGCCCTGGGGGACCCCGCTTGTCACTGGCTGCCATCCTGATGATTCCCCACTAATAGTTACCCTCTGCTTTCGGTCCGTCAACCATGCCCTAATCCAGTGCATTGGTCTATCCCCAGACTCCTCAATTTCTCAACCAGGATGTCATGTGGCACTTTATCAAAGGCCTTGCTGAAATTCAGGTAAACCACATCCACCATGCCCCCTTGGTCTAGCCACTTGAAAGCTTGTCATAGAATTCCACAAGGTTCATCTTGCAGGACCTGTTTTTGCAGAAGCTGTGTTGCATTCCCTATCTAGGGTTATGGGTTCTCTCACTATTATGAGCCTTTCCATTGTCTTTCCTAGCATGGACGTAAGGCTAACCAGTCTGTAATTCCCCATGTCCCCTCTATTACCCTTTTTGAAGATTGGGACCACCGACATCACCCTCCAGTCCTCTGGAACCTCACCCGTTCTCTGAGGCCTCAAAAATGGAGGCCAATGGGCATGGGAGCCCCCCTGCCAACTCCTGAACTACCTATATCAGCATGAATCAATGCATCCTACCTGAAAAGTTAGGTGCAACATTATGTGCAATCCACCTTGCTTCCTGGTAAGTGTACTGAGATTTGCTCCCTAAACTATCCTTCTGCATCAATGCAAATTGTTTTTCCATGAACAGGCAGGTCTAGCATCCAACCTCTGGCACCCTCAGGCAGCTGTCAGGGTTCCAGTACTGCACATAATAGTTGCTTGCCTGGGGAAAAGTCATGTTCTAGTTCCTTGTGGCTGCCATGTTTCCCCTCCACAGTGAGACAGATGCCAGCTACCTTCCTGATCATTATGGTGGGAAAGCATGACCCCATCTGGAATGTACTGAAACCAAAGCAAGCTCTCCTGAGCTTTCCACAGTTTGTAGGGCCCCCAGCTCACCATTTTAAAAGCAGTCCTGCCAGACAGCAGTTGCCTAATTTCCCCCAATTTTTGAGCTGTACCTCTTCTCAGGCCAGATAGAATCTCCTCTAAACTTGCCAACAATGATTTAGGGGGGGAAATGCTGACTACGGTCAGTCAGAGACAGAATGAAAGTGGAAAACAGGATGAGACCTGCATGATCATAGTTGGTCATATCAGAATTCAGAGCAGACCTTTTTATAATTCTTCCTTTATTTGACTTTTACTATCTTTCAGCAAAAGCAGGCATTGACTAAATAGCACTGAGAACACAAAGCAAGAGCAAAGATACAAACATATCTAAAGAAAAGAAAGAGAAGAAACATACAACCACACAGTTATACTCAGCTATGCATCAAACTGATCATGAAAGCATTCTTGATAATGTATACATACATGCACACACATGTGCACATGCACACGCATGTTCACAGTGCCAATCCTACATTTTGTTGTTGTACATTGACAAAATATTGAAATAAATGTTGAGATGCAGTTGTCATTGGTAGTATATTACCAATGTGAGGTCTTCAGTCCATTACGTGGTTGAAAGAGGAGATATTTTGGCTTTCCAAACCTGAAGTATAAATCTCTTAGACACCATAGTTCACTGGTGGTGGCCAAAGGATCATTTCAAGGATGTGGGAATGTAATTCAGCAATACATGAACATACTTAAACAAGAACAATATATTTAAGACAAAGCTGATGTAAGGCACAGATTCAGATCAGTGGGTATAAACTGTGTAAAAGATGCAGCCATGTATTTCCCACTGGTGTGGTTGGATGTGGCATTAAAATTCCTCATTCCTCTCTGAGCGTCTAGATGTCAAGGCAATTGTTTGTTAATATTTTTTAATTATTATTTGGGTAAAGATATGTGGTTGGCTTGATTGTCTTTGCAGAGCTAACCATGTGCGTGTTCCTGGTTCACATAAGGAATGAAGCATGTATTTTATGCGAAGGTTTTGACAGCATGTCTACTGAAAAAGAATTCATACACTTTGCCTATTAACTGATCTAACGTGAAGATTCCTCTTCTAGCCCACTGCCTTCAGAGGAACAGTTGTCTGGCAATCTTCTGATGTAGATTACACCAGATCATTAATTTGGCATGTGAGAGGGTCAAAGTACATTTGATGGGTTAACATCTGTGATGTCCTTCTGGCTGCCTGAATGTGGGATGGAGTTGGGCCATCTTTGTTTAAGTGTGAAGCCCAGTGCCATCCATTCAGTAATTGGTGTTAGGATGGCAGAGCTTGGAAGTATCTGGTAGGCCATGGGCACAACCAGAGATGAACTTGACAATCAGGTATAGAGTTGAGAAAAATTAAGGATAGAGTGTGGAAAGCCATGGATAAAATGTTGTGTCTCCAGAGGTCAACAGAAAAAAATGTGTTGGGCTTCTTCCTCCTGAATTTCATTAGCTTCCCAAACCCAAGAGATTAATGAAAGAAGGAATGATGTGCTATTCAGCACGTCAGCAATTGTTAGATATTCTGGAGGTGTGGACAAGTGACAATATTTAGAGATAAGACACATCTATAGTGTAATAGCTTCTGTAGTTTTTTTAAAGTTGACTTTTACTAGTTACGTGGGAATTTTTTTTTAGGTAGAAAATTCATTAATTGAGAACTTGTCTCACTGGGTATTTGACTGAAAATTTAGCTTGATAATGATTTTAGTAGCATTAGGCCAGCAATTTTATTGCATTAGCTAATATAGACTTACATTTTCCTGAGGTGTCATATCATGTTATGTCAGCTCATTTCAAAATAAGACTGGTAAAAAAAAGCATGAAGGATACACAGAATTTTGATAGCTGTATTACAAATAAGATTCTTGTGGAACTAAATCTTTATTTGACCACTGAATCCTTATCTGAATGCATCTTAATGCTTTTTGCTACTGGATTCCCTTTAGGAATGTTGCATCAGCATAGCATATAAAGTGAAAAAAATTAAAGCAGAAGATGGATGCAATGCATCTTTTACATTGCAAAAAGGAAGGTGGAGCTTAATTTTCTCAAGGCAAGGGTATGACTTTGGGTTGACAATAGGTACCTACACTGCAGATCAAAAGACAGAAAAGCAGAAGGAAAAGGATGTTGGAGTATGGTTTGGGAGCAGATGGTGGGAAGAATCTACAGAAAGATGAAATAGAAGAAGGGGAAAATATAAGGCTTCTTATTATACTTTTGGAGCAGCAGATTATCTGCAGTCTGTCGCCTCCATGCATGACAGAAGCCTCAAGGCATGTGGAAGAAACCAAACTACAACTTCTCCCTGACCCCAGTTTACACACATACAAACATGAGTAGGACCATCAAGAAGAGAAAAGTGAAAAGAGAAAAGAGCAGTGCACCCAGCTGAGAAGAGCACTTCAGCTCACCTGCACAAGGAAACCAAGTGTGAACTGTGGTGAAAATAGTAGAGCTGGGGGAGCCTGGGGAGATGGGCAATTAGTGGCTCTCCCACCATTAGTTATGCCAGCAAGGCCTGATGGGAATTGTAAGACAAAACCTCCGGAGGGATACAAGTTCTCCACCCCTGACCTAATACAATATGATTCCAAAGTGGCAATTATAGAAAGAGACCAACGTCTTAGACACTAGGTCAAACACTGTTAAAATAATTTTGTTATATCTTACACATAATATAAGGGTTTTTTTTTCCTTCCTGGACACCCGTCTACTCTGGGTACATGAGCATTTTTGACTTTCTCTTGACTTGGCTCACTTTGCAGGACTGAGCAAGCATGAGTCCACAGATTCTGGAGGGATGGAATCTGGAAGGGTTCATCCCAACTCTGCTGAATGGGCATATATCTAAGATAGTTAACCAAAAGTCATGGTGTGCTCCAGCAAGGATTTGGGCAGCCAGCTGAGGGGGAAAGCAAAAGACAATCAGTGGGAGACTAGACTAAGAATGTATATGATTTATGAGAGATTTTGTATGTGCATATACAGCACTTTAATAAGACCTGATGATATTTGGTTAATACTATACAGTACCTTTTCTAATTTAGTGCTCCATATGGTTGGACTTCTACACATCTGGAGGAGATGATGGGAGTTTAATTTCAAGTTCAGTGGAGGAAGAGATTATAGAAGAGATTGTGGGAACTGAGTTCAAGACATCTAGAGGTCACTAGATCTAACAAGGATGCTATGGAGAGGGCTTGGGACATAGGCAGTGGACCAAAAAAAGACAGGGCAATGTGTCAGTGATTCAGAAGGATGATGCGGGAGAGGCAGGGAGAGAAGAGGTAATTGATGCAATTTAGACCTGTGCCAGACCTAGCTAAGTGGGTGATGGGAAGCAGAATGTAAATAACTTGGCCCGTGAGTGCACAAATGGCTTACTCAAAGTTAGTGAAAGTTAATAGGCAATAAAGAGAGAAAAGTTAGAGACAGAAATAAGATTACATGTTTCAAAGAGAACAGGGGGGCAGAGAACTCTTTCTGTAGGATCTGCTGTGATCCATCTTTGGTGGAGTACTCTTTCTAAAATTGATTTTCTAAAATGGAGAGAAATCCAAGCTCTGAAACAACACCCTGCTGAGAAGGAGGCAATAGACTCTAATGAGGAATGGAGGCAAGCTGAGCCCCACATGGCTTGTTTCATTCCTTGAGTCAGGAACAAAGAAAACTTGGTTTCCTCCTGACTTTCCAAGAATTCAGGAATAATGTGTTCTGGCTGGAATAAAGTAGCAAGAAGATAAGCTGTCTTCGTAGGCAAGAGACAAACCCCCTGTTAAAGGTTTGACAGATTGCAGAATCCTTTTAATTGCAGAATAGAAATCTCAGAGACATCTTTAACAGACTGAAATGAATTCATATTCATGATAATTTAATTTGCAGATTCCACAGCAGATAGGCTTTTCCTGAATTGCACAAAATGTAAAAATATACATAAAAATACAAAAATATAAAATTTTCATGGATTTGTGAGGTTGGGGAAAAATTGTGCATTTTAAAGTAAAAATTTACACAAGTTTTTACAAGCACCCTTGCACTAAATTTGATGCTGTCAATGAATAGACAGAACATAAGAGACTTGCTCATCTTTAAAGTATAGATTTATACAATTGAAGGAAATACAGCCATGCACTGAATAATGTTCCCAGTTCTGATTAGGAATCACACCAATTAAAGCAGAAACTAGGTAAGATTTTCCTGTCAAGTAATCTAGATTGCAACTGAATAATAAAGCATGCTTTTAAAGACACATGCTTAACTCACTGTATAGTTCCCCTTTGTTAGCATAATTTAAGGCAAGATTATATAAACAGGTGTAAGACAAGCTGTCCATTCCAAACAGTTAACAGACAACCGGAGAAGGACTAATGTTGTCCCATCTTCAAAAAATGAGGGGAAAGACAAGCCTAGGAACAATATACCAGTTAGTCTGACATCAATCCCTGGGGAAATTTAGGAGCATATTAATTTAAAGAAATCAGTCTGCCAGCATCTTGAAGAAAACGCAGTGATTAATAAAAGCCAACATAGATTTATCGAGAGTAAATCCTGTTGGACTAATTGCTAAACTGCTGCTAAATTGGACACAAAGAGTGTTCATCCTCAAGCTGAGCAATTCCTCAAACTGGAGAAAGGTAATTAGTGAGGTGCCGCAGGGTTCATTCCTAGGCCCAGTGAACTTCAACTTCTTTATTAATGATTTAGATGAGGATGTACAAGGAAAGATAATCAAATTTGCAGACAATACAAAACTGGGTGTCATAGCAAACACCCTAGAGAACAGAATGAAGATCCAGGGCAATCTTGATAAGCCTGAGCACTTGACTGACAGAAACAGAAAGAGATTCAACAGGGACAAATGCCAAGTTCTCCACCTAGGAAAGAGGAGCCAAATGCATTGAAACAAGATGGGGAATTTTTTATAGAAGCTGAAATAGAGGCAAATATCTGGGCAGATCATAATCCAGTATTTTTATCACTAAAAAGAACTGTAAGGACGCCCAGATGGAGTCTAGATAAAGCATTGCTAAAAGAATAAAAATTTACAGAAAAGATAAATAAAGAAATGCAAGTATTTTTTCAAATAAACAAACCAGAAGAAACTTCTTTACAGAATGTCTGGGATACAGCTAAAGCCTATGCCAGGGGAGTGATAATAACATACTCAGCACAAATAAATAAAAAGAAAAAAAGAGAGAGAGCAGTGATAGTAGAGGAGTTGATGAAACTGGAACAAGAGCTGCAGGAAGACTAATCAAAACAAAGTCTTAAGTCTCAATTGGATATTTTAAAGCATAAGTTAAACCTCTTGGACACAAATGAGCTTACTAAACAAAAGAAGTTGACCAAACAGAACTTCTTCAAAAATTCTAATAAACCAGGGAGATGGTTAGCACATAAAGTTAAGAAAGAAAAAGAGAAGAGATTGATTGTGAAACTGAAAGACGGAGAAGGACGATTACATTTACAGAATTCACAAATTAAGAAAATAGTGGAAGACTTTTTTACAAAGTTATATCAGAAGATTTCAATTGAGAAAGTTAAAGAATACATTTGAAAGGGAGAATTACCAAAACTACCAGAAAAATACCAAAAACTATTAAATCAAGAAGTAACAATTACGGAAGTAATAGAAGCAATTAAGTGACAAAAGAATGACAAAACTCCTGGCCTGGATGGACTGCCAGCCAAGTTTTACAAATCTTTTGAAGCAATTTTTGCTAGATTCTTAAAAGATATATGCAATGAAGCATTGTTAAATGCTAAAATACCAACTGCTTGGACTGAGGCAAATATCACATTAATACCGAAAGAAGATATGATGTAGCACAGATTCAAAACTACCAACCTATATCATAATTAAATGTGGATTACAAAATTTTTGCTTCTATACTGGCAGAAAGACTAAAGGAGTTACTAATAGACTTTATCCATCCAGACCAAAATGGCTTTTTGCCAAAAAGACAAATGAAGAATAACTTGAGAACTATCTTGGATATCTTAGAATATTATGAGATACATACCAAAAAACCAATGGCTTTACTGTTTATGGATGCCCCAAAAGCCTTTGATAATGTCGATTGGGAATTTTTGTTCACACTTTCCCCTAATATATATCCGAATACTTTATGAGGGAGTCTGTCTTTTCACCAAAGCAACTGCTCAGATAAGGCGGCACAAGTGAACCAGTGAAGACCTGGACCACAAAAGGTTCAGTAACCTGGTTGGCAGTGAAGACCCTGACCAAGAATTTCAGGACCATGGCTATCAATCCGTCAAGTTGGATCATTTACCCAGCCGTTGAATCTGTCCAAGTTTATCCCTTGTCCAGGAAGGCCCACGCTCCCACACCATGCTCTCTTGTGCTTCATCTGACATTTGATGGGCTAGCACCCTTTTCCACAGTCACTGACTTCTGTGGAGAATGGGGTGGGGTGGGGTGGGGTGGGAGGTGAGAGTCCAAGCACTAGGAATTTGCTTCAGGAATGACCCCTAGGACATACTTCCCCACTGAAGGAGTCTAAGAGCAGTGGCACCTTCACAGGATCTTGCAGATGTGATTTAGGATGCCAAGTGGAGGGCCTTACTTGAGAGGCTGCAGTTTCTATTCCACTTTGGAACCAAATTTGTAGGTTCCTGCTTCTGGGTCATAGCAGTATGTGAACTTCTGTATTTTTAAAAAACCTTCTGAGATGCACATATGTCAGCTGAATTCTGATTCTTATATTGATTCAGGAAGTATGAACCTTATAAATCCTGGTCTAAATGTAAAGTTTATAGAATCGTTGGCTATTCCTACCTAGGTTTGTGGATGTTGCCTGAGATGTTGGAATGAACTGCTCTTGCTTCTTATACTGTCCTGAAGCTACTTATCTAATGACAAAACAAAACAGCCAGACAGCCAGAGTGCTGAAAAATTGTGTAAGAAAAGTTTCCCAAAGCTGCACTAAGCAAGGGAGAGGGATCCTGAGGTTAAAGTTAAAAGAAAGGGATATCATTGGAAGTAGGCAAAGAAACAAAAACCTGAGGGAAAGTGAACAGAGGAGACAGAGGAAAAGTGTAGGAAAAGAAGAGAGCTGAAGACTGAAGGCTTAAAGAAGGAGAGAGTGAAGAAACAATTTCCTACTGAAATTATGAGTAGCAAGGCCCTAGAGTGCTCGCTGAAAGAGATGTCTGAGTCCAAAGAAGGGATGGGAGAGGGCCGAGTTTCATACACTGATCTGGAGAAGCCATTCATACTTTTGACTGCAAATTTCATATTTTTGATCTCCCATAGATCTACTATACATGCGTGTTCTTGTCCGTGTGTGTGTGTGTGTGTGTGTGTGTGTGTGTGAGAGAGAGAGAGAGAGAGAGAGAGAGAGAGGATATTCCACGTTGCCCTGGATATGGGATGCTATGCCAAGACTGGCTGATATGTCAGGTGTTTCTGTTTCAGCTAATGTTTCAACTATTTCATCAAAAAAGCCAGAAAGGACCCAGACAAAAGCCATGGTCCCTCTTCTAATTATGCATCATCCTGCTTTGCAGTGATAATAAATGAAGCCTATCTGGTTACAAGTAATTTCATGACTTGTTTTTTTACTACAATGTGTACATATAGGAAAGCCTTGACTCACAAGTCTTGAAACCCTTGGTAGTATTGTATCACTTTCCAGAGTATTCTCATGCCTTTAAATTGTAACTTGGGAGCTAGTTCTCAGTTAAAACTAAATTTAGACATAAGCAAGGGAAAATGATTATCATAGATGAGATCTGGGCTTCAACAGGCCAGTCATGATAGACTGTAATGAACTGCAAACAGAAGAGGGAATGGAATGCATAGTAAAGAGCCATATGTTCTAACACTACTGCTGCTGCTGCTGGTGGTGGTGTGCAGGCGAGGTGGGGGAGGGAATGAATGAATGAACAATCAATCATCTTTCTTATGCAGTTTTAATCATTGCCCAGCTTAACATACCCAAAATTAACCTGCTTATTGCAACTGCATTGTGACCTTTACACTCATGTTTTATAATACTTTAAGGGGATTAGTAGTAATGGTGATTATAAAATATTTTAAACAGTGCTGCAGATGAAGTTCAGAACTGGGCAGTTGGGAGAATGAATATTATTGATTTAAAAGTTTGGCTGGCTACCTTTAAAGATAAGTATTCTCAAGGTGGCTGATAATATCCTATACAATATACACAATTCAGAGATAATAATAATAATAATAATAATAATAATAATAATAATAATAATAATAATGAATTTCCATTCCAGATAATAGTAAAATTCAGCACACAATAGCTTGGTTCTTCACATATTCCACTGAGGGAAAGACATGTGATCACACATAGAATCATAGGATCATAGAACAGAAGAGTTGGAAGGGGCCACGAAGGTCACTGAGTCCAACCCCCTGCTGTTGCAGGAGACCACGTTACACCATTCCACTCACATGGCTGTCCAGGTTCTTTTTGAATATCTCCAGTGTGGGGATCAATGAAACAATGCCACCTAGTTCAAGCAATGCGAAGAAGAAAGGTGCAACAAATGCTGTGTTCCTTGATTCTTTGATTGGTTGCACCCTACCAGACAGAGAGCAAGAGACAGAGAGAGGGAGAGAGCATGCCATTCACAGATGTAAAACCAGGGCTTTTTTTGGTCATAGAATGCACTGGAATGGTGTTCCAGCACCGTTTTTTCAATGGATTTCACGAAGTGATTTTGGTGTAGCAGATCAGCAGCAAACATCATTAACATAGTGCCTGCAGGCTGCTATTGTGTCTGCGATCTGCTATCTGATAGTGAGAGATAGCTGCTCCTGCTCCGGACGCTGCTCCACAGCTCAGCTTGGGATTGGTGGGGACGCTGCTCCGCTGCTCGGCTTGGGATTGGTGTGTGTGCTTACTGCTGGCGGCGACGTGAGTTCCGGCACCTTTTTTTTTTTTTTGGACAAAAAAAGCACTGTGTAAAACAATGCAGTTATGATTTTTGAGGGAAGTAATGCTGATCCAGATGAGCAGACTGGACTTGGGAGATATTGCTGTACCTAGCAAGGTATGAAATACAAAACTTGAATGGCTTCTTCCTTCGCATTTTGGATCCTGCACCCCTTCGCCTATGATGCACCTGTGATAGTGTTGATGTTCATACATATGTTCAAAGGATGCACATTGACTCTCATGGGGAAGGTAATGCCACACGCATATGCTTGAACAGAGCTGCTTGCATCACAGAAATGAATGATTAAGCTTGCAGCTGGAAGATGATATTTCTGTCTCCACATGCTATTCTGATTTTCATCTTCTGGTTTTCTTGAATGGGACATTTGCCTTTGCACTTGGGTTGAATCCAGAAAAAAACCTTTCCTTCCTGGTGGCTGGATTATCCTGATATCCTCTGTTGGGTGCTTACTTACAAGTAGGCATACAAATAAAGTACACTTTAATAATATGTTAATGTTGACTGTTTAATACTGAACCAATTTATACAAGCAGTGTCAAATTATTTGCTTTCCCGAATGCATAGAGTATATTAATAGCTAGGCTGCAGTGTGCTGGAGGTGGAAAATTATATTGGTGGTATTTTAAAAGGAATGTGGAAATATCTTGCCATGTGTTGGCTTCCAGATGTGCAAGGACTGGTATTGGCCAAAGGCTACCAAGATAAGACATGGCTGTAATCAAGTAAACAACTGAGATGTACTTAAGCCAAGGAATGGATAGATGAAAAAATTGGAAAGTAAAGTAGCCTCAAAAATTCTCACCCCACTCCTATGTTTGACAGTTGAGGGAACGCAGATATGAGACATGCCTGGCTTGCTTTCTGTCTGCAACAACAATTGGTGAACTAAAATAGTTCAGTTCATTTTATTAATATCTGAAATCTGTTATGTTGTTCAAGGTTAATATTTAAGTTCATACATTTTAAGAACACTGCAGGAAAATGTGAATAATAAAATGAAATGAAATAATAATAAATAAAAGAATAGAATAAAATAAAATAATAATAAAGAATAGAATAGAATGAAATGAAATGAAATGAAATGAAATGCAGGTTTGCTGTTGGTGATAAAGGTCCACTGAGCACATTTTCTGTCAGTTTTGTATGGTGGGGAAAGCAGTTCTTGGATGCACAAGTCGCCCAATTAAGTTGCAGCACTGACCCTAACCCTAACCTTAACCCTAACCCAAACATGCATAGCATTGTCCCCTAACTCACTTGCCTACATAGTGTGTAACAACCATCAAGTCCTGCATTACACTGCCACCTGTGGTCCAGATTAGAAGAGACATAGCACAAGTGAGATAAATTATTCTGATGTTCTCTCTCTCTCTCTCTGGATCAAGGTTCATGCAGCAAAAACAAGTGCCACAAGTCACATGTGTGAAAGAGGGGCCCTGCTGGCTAAGCATTCACATAGCCTTGTGTCCTAGTGGGTGCCTCTATGAATGCTTGGCGTGCTGTCCAGGAAGTCAGCCTTGCAGCCATGAGAAAGCAGGTCACAGTCGAGGAAGTCAAGCCCAGTGAATCCAATAGATCCCTGCCCTGAAAACAGATTCCTTATACATCCTTTGTTTGACATTACCTTGGAGTAATGTACTGAATACCTTCCATTCTGGACTGAGAGGTCTAGTTATAAATTAAATAAAAAATATATATTTTATGCACCTCTCCTATTTAATTGCATGTGATCTGCACCATTTTTCAGATCAGACAGACATTGGTAGAAATCAGAGGAGAGATGACCATCAACTTGATGCTCAGAGATTCTAGATGAATGTGAACAACACTTGCTCACTGATCCCAGTGTTGGCACAAGGACTGAGTATCCATGACATACTAAGGCAGCATGGTGGCTGTCAAGCTTTGGAAGGGACTGGAAGAAAAGCCAACTTGTGCTGGGCTCTTCTTTTCAAGGAAGACCAGCAAAAAGCAGCTACTCTTTGCCATGTCTGGAGCACATCTGACAACCACCTAAAAGTGCCACTTTTCCTTAGCTGTCTTCCTGCTCCCTTCCGCTCAGTGATCCCCTGGGATGGTGGAGGGAAGAGGAGGAATAAGGTGGCTCAGAATCCTGCAATGCCTGATCTGGAGTCCCAGGTAAAGAAGGCACTCTGCATGTTTTATAAGGACTTCTTCTGTCTTGCCTGGGGAACTTAGGCATCACCACCCCTCAGAGTTCATTATCTTGTATACAGCCCCATCCCTCCTGCCTCTCTGTAGGAAATTGAAGGGATAAACAGTCAGAAATTAAACAACCTTCTAGAAGCAGAAAGTACTGAATTAACAGCTGATTAAAAAATTTGGGTTGCAATTGTTTATCCATTCATGGGTCTAGAACTATGAATTACGTTGCATGCAATCTTTGTTTAACTATGGTGACACCTAAGTAAGATGTCACAGTCTGACAGCGAATTAGCTATGCTGCTTTGTATTTATTGCTGCAGTTTCAAAGGATTGCCTTTTCTTAACTTCATGGGAAAAGGGTATAGAATATTCCATGACCACTTGTCAAAGAGTCAGTTTGGATGTAAATTGTAGCTAAGCTTATTCAGTATTAGCACAATGCAGAGAAAATTAGGTGTACTGAAGTGCTGTTGAAGTTAAGTTTACATGCAGCTCAATTCTATGCATGCTTACTCAGCCATAAGTTCCTCCATGTTCAGTGAGCTCAACCCTAGGTTAGCATGCATAAGATTGCAACCTTACATGAGAACGTAAGAGCTGTGTTGGATCAGGCTTCCCTAGTTAAGCTTTCTGTTTACACAGTGGAGAACCAAATAAGTAGGGGAAACTCACAAGCAGGATATGAGCAAAAAGCAGTGGTGTCCTCCTGCCTATATTTCCCAATATATTGGATGGTGAGGCATACTACCTTTGAAAGCAATATAGGCATAGTGACCGGAAGACATTGAAAGTCTTGTTGTTGTTGTTAGTCTCAAAGTCATGTCTGACTCATCGTGACCCCATGGACAACACTCCTCCAGGCCCTCCTGTCCTCCACCATCTCCCGGAGTCCATCCAAGCTCACACCAACCGCCTCAGTGACTCCATCTAGCCACCTCATCCTCTGCCGTCCCCTTCTTCTTTTGTCATCAATTGTTCCCAGCATTAGGCTCTTCTCCAGGGAGTCCTTCCTTCTCATTAGGTAACCAAAGTATTTGAGTTTCATCTTCAGTATCTGGCTTTCTAAAGAGCAGTCAGGGTTGATCTCCTCTAGGACTGACCAGTTTGATCACCTTGCAGTCCAAGGAACTCGCAGGAGTCTCCTCCAGCACCACAATTCAAAGGACTCAATCCTTTGGCGCTCAGCCTTCCTGATGGTCCAGCTTTCACAGCCATACATTGCAACTGGGAAAACCATAGCCTTGACTATACACACTTTTGTTGGCAGGGTGATGTCTCTGCTTTTTAGCATGCTGTCTAGATTTGCCATAGCTGTCCTCCCCAGGCGCAAGCGTCTTTTAATTTCTTGGCTCCAGTTCCCATCTGCAGTGATCTTGGAGCCCAGGAAAATAAAATCTGTCACTACCTCCATTTCTTCTCCATCTATTTGCCAGGAAGTGAGAGGACCGGATGCCATGATCTTAGTTTTCTTATGTTGAGTTTCAAGCCAACTTTTGCGCTCTCCTACTTCACCTGCATCAAGAGGCTCTTTAGTTCCTCTTCACTTTCTGCCATGAGAGTGGTATTATCTGCATATCTGAGGTTGTTGATATTTCTCCCAGCAATCATAATTCCAACAGGTGATTCATCTAGCCCTGCCTTTCTCATGATGTGCTCTGCATATAAGTTAAATAGGCAGGGCGACAGTATACAGCCTTGCAGAACTCTTTTCTCAATTTTGAACCAATCAGTGGTTCCATGTCCAGTTCTCACTGTTGTTTCTTGACCTGCATACAAGTTTCTCAAGAGACAAATAAGATGGTCTGGTACTCCCATCTCTTTAAGAACTTGCCACAATTTGTTGTGATCCACACAATCAAAGGCTTTAGCATAGTCAATGAAGCAGAAGTAGATGTTTTTCTGGAACTCCCTAGCTTTCTCCATGATCCAGCATATGTTGGCAATTTGATCTCTAGTTCCTCTCCCTCTTCAAAATCCTGCCTGTACTTCTGGTAGTTTTTGGTCCACATACTGCTGGAGCCTAGCTTGTAGGATTTTGAGCATCACTTTGCTAGCATGTGAAATGAGTGCAATGGTGCAGTAGTTTGAACATGTAAACTGACCTTTTCCAATCCTGTGGCCACTGTTGAGTTTTCCAAATTTCCTGGCATATTGAGTGTAGCACTTTTACTGCATCATCTTTTAGGATTTTGAATAGCTCAGCTGGAATACTGTCGCCTCCACTAGCTTTGTTGTTGCTTAAACTTCCTAAGGCCCACTTGACTGGGGTTGCACTCCTTCTAAAGGACCAGGCTTGTAATCTGAGTGTGCTCTTGGACTCTGAACAACCTCTTGATTCTCAGGTGGACTTGGTGGCCAGAGACACCTTTTATCAACTAAGGTTGATTTTCCAGCTATGTCCCTATTTGGATGAACTGAGCCTTGGCACAGTTATCCATTCTCTGGGTTTCTCACATCTGGGTTGATGGGTCCTATGTGGGGCTGCCTTTGAAAATGGTCCAGACACTCTAGCTCAAAATAGAGCAGCATGGCCCTTGGGAACATGTTATTGCCAGTCCTCTTCCAGATGCACCAGCCGCCTCTTGAAGTCCAAGCCCAATTCAAGGTGTTGTTGCTAACATACAAAGCCCTAACCAGGCTGTCTGAAGGAATGTTTGTCTCCATACGTCCCTACCCAGTCATTAAGATCTTCGATGGAGGTCCTTCTTTGAAAGCTGATCCCAAAGAAGTGAAGGGGGTGACAGTTAGGTGGAGGGCCCTTCAGCTTTGGAATATGCTCCCAGGGAGGTTTGCCTGGTGCTGTTGCTGTGTTACAGTCTGCATGGGTTCCTGAAGGCCAAAAAACGCAGAAGAAAATGGTGAATCAAAAAGCTTTATGAGACTGACCAGGACTGAGTATTTTTCACGGCAAAACAGAGAAGCCAGGAGTGGTTGGAGAAAGGAACGTAACAGATAAGATAAGCCCACCCTGTACCATCCAGAGAGAGAATGGAAAGTGATGAGAGTGTGTGTGTTCAAGACCAGCAGATGCTGCGTCAGCTCTGCTCAGAGGAGATCACTGTTTGATCCAATTGGACTAATAGTGTCAACTCTAAGGTATAAAATGCCTGGGCTTTCCAGCTCCCGTGTGTGCCAGAACAACACTGAACTAGTCACCCACAATCCTGACGGACCACCAAGAGGGTCTATTGGCCATGAGTATGAGTGGCATGAATGGGAGTGTGAGTGAGGCCCCTTAATATTGTTGCGGATGATTGCTGAACTCGTATTCTTATATTTTGTATTCTTCATAGCATAGAATAAATGTTACCTGCATAGTGTTTAAAACCAGGTCTGGCGTTCGTTCTCTCTTTGATAAGGGCTCTCCTTGGAAACCTGACAGTCTCCTCTTTACTGAATCAAGGACTGCTTTGTTCTGGTCACAGCTGCTCTCTTTCCAGGTGAAGACCTTTTTATTTTCTAGATGTTATTGTAGCTAAATTGGTTTTTTTAAACATTGGTTCTATTTCTGATTTGCTTCATGTCTTGCTTTTATCTTCTTTTTGATGTGAACTACCAGATTTTTATACTGTTCTTATTATTGATTGTATTATTGGTTTTATATTTTATTGTAAATCACCCAGAGAGCTCTCCTGTTCTATAGCAAGGTATATAATGGTAATAAATAAATAAAGAGATTCTACCTTGGTGTTCCTCGGTGTACTCTGGCAAGAGGATTAGGATTTTCCTGTTGTAGCCCACTGGTTTTGTAGGGAGAGAGAAAGGGATATCAGAAAAGACAGAGTGGAGGAGGAAGAGGCAGCTTCACCCATTTATGACTCTGACCCCAGTCATACCTAACAGGGCCACTGAGAGACTATTCTCAGGGAATGCAGCCTCAACAGAAGCAAGGTCCCCTATCCATGACTCAAGCCATCTGTTTCCTTTTCAAAGATCCAAGGGCACATCCCACATGATGGCACTCACCTAATGGAAAGCAGCATCTGGGAAGAGATGAGAAACAAAGCAATCTATGAAACTATCTATAGACTCTGGAATTACTATGCACTCCTCATTCCCACTTCAAGTACCAGCACAGGCAAAGAAAAACCTCATGCTACATAGCAGGACTCTATGTGTAGCTGGGCTCTAACATACCGCCTTGACAAGCAGCTGGTCAAAGAGGTTGCACAACTGCCATGGCACTGAAAACCCAGAGGACCTCATTCAGGAGAAGTGAGAGGCTAAAAAGTATGGTAGCTCTTCTGACCAGTCACAAGCATTGTTGGCGGAAAAGTGTCATGAGCACTATGGGCCAGCTCTTGGTGTTATGGACAGATCCCAAATTGGTCATAAATGTTTCACTGATTAATTATTTGAAGGAATTATTCCCCCCACTCCATTCCTGCAAGAGGACAGTGAACAAGATCAAAGGCACAAAATGCAAAGTAACACCATCATATAAGACAAAAGCAACAACAACAGCCAAAATGCAGCAAGATCATCAGGATGAACAACAGCACAAGAAAACACTTTTAAACAAAAGCCCATCCTAGGCAAATGTTTTATTTTGTTTTAAAACCAGCAAGTAGATTTTAAAATCTAAAAGAAAGAAAAATATTTTTTTAAAAAAATCTAGATTTTTAGGTATCTACAGAGGTAGATGGAGTATATGAGAAACCCTGGTAACCTCCAGATGATGGTACTGAAATTTCTTAGACATAGACCTGCTTTCTAGATGGTTTAGAAACTGCAAATAGTCCAAAAGACACCTGTGGTTTGTCAACTGCATGGTTTCCCTGTGGGTATCTAGGACTAATTCTATAGTAAGCCATCCTGAGATTTTGAATAATAGGATGGCATACAAAAGCTTTTAATAAATCAATCAATACATAAAATAATTCAGAGTTTTCTGTGATTTTTCAGACCCTTCATGGTTTGTGCCCAGATTACCAGAAGGACCACTTGTCTCCACATGCGTCTGTCTTCTCCTTCTCCTTCTCCTTCTCCTTCTCCTTCTTCTATTAAACAATTTTCATTCATTTCATTCAGCATTTGCTGATGTTCTCATTGCTCTATTATTAAAATTCTGAAAGTCCTGAGCTTTAACATTGTTCTTCTGCTTTGATTTCTTTCTTTACAGGTTTGATGTTGTTATAATTATTTAATATTATTGTTCTATGTTCATCATTCTTATTATCATGATTTCTTTAAATTATATGTAGACTACCTTTTATCATAAAAATTAGCAAGGTCATACATCAAAACCACAATACATCATGTGGGAGATATCTAAAACTTAATTCAGTAGGCTGGTACAAAAGCATCCGTGTCCAAGAACGCCTGAAGGAATAAATACATTATACATGCTTTGATAAAAAGCTGTCTTAGAAACCTGTGTTGCCCACTGCTCTGGATGTATTAGGCTTTACATATCCAATGGAAAATATTTATATTTATATGTATAAATATTTATATTTATAAAATATTTTATATTTATAAAAATATAGATATAAATATTTATAAAAACATTTATATTTATATTTATAAAAATATTTATATTTTCCATTTTATACATCAGTTTGAATGTAATGTGATACTATATATTTAACCTGGAAATTGACATGTGACGCCACTGGTTAGATGTCTAGAATTAAATTTGAATCATATAATGGAAAATAGTTAGATTTAATCTGTTATATTTCCTGCTTCCCCTAATTTCATGAGGTAATTAAAAATCTATATATTGTGTGTATATATTCCTGTCAATATAATAATACTGTATGTTACAAATAAGAACTTATGCTGAGAGACTGAGCTGATAAAAAAAAAAGCAATCAACTGTAGGTCAAACAGTAAAGCCTCTAGACAGTGTTGTTAAGTATATCTTGTCAGCCTTTAGAAAGCAATGAGTCTCCCAGACAGGAATAGTTCAATTTTCTTGAAAATCTTAACATATGGCCTAGGAGAGAAGTTCCATAGTTTATCCAGAGATGACAGTTTCTTTCACCTTTCTGACATCTCTGGAATTCCATTAGGGCTGGAAAGTAATATTATTTCTTTGAAGTATGCCAAACACTCTTTCCTTCAGTATTTTTCTTGTCTCCATCTCATACATTATCTCCTCATGAAAATACTCTTGGTAAAATCAAGGGAAAGGGTGTTGTACTGAAAAGATTTGTTGAACCCAGTTGCAGTGGTGTGGCTATCAAGAAGAATCTACAGCCATTATTTTTGTAGCCCTGAACATGGTTTGTAAGTAAGAATTGTTTTTGAGTCTTGTTTACTATAAGGAAAGGTAATTTGATAATAGGGGATGTTTTCCCTTTTATTATCCAACTAAAATTTTATAAGGCAAAGTGGGGGTTTTCCTGTTCCCACTACAGCCACCACCTTTTCTGAAACTTCTCTTTTACTGGGTAGCCCCAGCTGTGGGATTTCCTATTTATAGCAAATACTTATATTTCAGAGCCTAAGGAACTTTCCGCCAGTATAACTCCAAGAATTCTCCAAGCTGATCCTTTTTTGCTTTCTCCAAGTCTGTTAGAAGATTTTAAAATAGTTCCTAATAGCTGGTATAAACACTTAGGCATGAGATGGGCACTGACTTAAGAGGCTAAATATACCTTTAAATAAGTAGTTATTAGAGGAATATACTGTACATAATAGATTGCTGATATTTGATCTGGAGTTTCTGAAAGTCTGACTAGTGATCACTATTTAAGACATATGAGACACTGGTGGGATCTATATCAGACATTTTTATCAGTCTTTGTAGTGCTTGACTCACTGGCGTGTTATATGACTTTACTCCTAAAGCATCTTCCTCACATTATTCCATAGAAACATAGAATAGTAGAGTTGGAAGGAGGCTATAAGGCCATTGACTTCAACCCCTTGGTCAAAGTAGGATTCCATGTTAAAGCATCTCTGACAGATGGCTGTCCAGCTTCTTCTTGAATGCCTCTCATGTGGGAGAGTTCACAGCCTCCCTAGGCGATTAGTTCCATTGGTGTACTGCTCTAACAGTCAGGAAGTTTTTCTTGGTGTATAGCCAGAACCTGGCTTCCTGCAACCTGAGCCTGTTATTCCGTGTCCTGCCCTCCTGGAGTATTGGGAAGAGATCCCGGCCCTCCTCTGGATGAAAGCCCTTCATGTATTTAAAAAGTGCTATCTCTCCTATTTCTGCCATCATATACCAGATTCTTCAGAAAAGTTTAATCACAAGTTTTTTCCTGAGGTATATATTCTAGTGTCTGCAAGTACAGTTCAATGCAGTTCAGGAGGAAAAGCAGTGGTTCCTGTTGTTTGGTGAAGACTCATGCTAACCCTGACCTCTCACTGTTAACATAGGCCATGCCCGCTGTGTTGGGAGCTTATACTTCTAAAGGTGGAAGTCTTTATATGGTGCAACAGCAGGGGTGAGCCCATCTTGTATAGTTCCACCCTTCCCTTCATGCAGCTGCTGGTCCTGTGAGCGACAAGGGTCGAACAGGACTCAGGAGATGGCATGATCTGGTGAGAAGACTTGACAGAGCAGATTAGTTCAGGATTTCCTCAACTGATCTTTAGGAAACCCCAGCCTCTATTTAGATTGGTCACAAAACTACATGTAAAACAAAAACAAAGTGAGGTTCCTACCCATGCGCCTCAACACCTCCCTGTCTGTTCACTCCTGCTTCCACCCCTGGCACCCCACAAGAAGTTCTTAAAAATCTGGAAAAAAAACCCATAGTGTCTGTAGTAGGGACATGTTGAAGCTTCACAAAATTCTGCCTTTTAGCATTTATGGACTTCCTGTCTTGTTCAGCATTTGCTTAGAAAGTGAGCCAAGCAGAGAAGACATCCATGAATGTTCACAGAATGAAGGCCGAGCAACCAACAACTTTCTTCTGCATCATGTGCAGAAGCACAAACCACGGCTCAGTTCTTAGCACATGCCACATGAACAGTTCCACATTCAGCAGGAGCTTGGACTCACAGCCATGGTAAAGCAGACTAGAGTCCAGGGAGCTGAGCACAGGAGCTCTGATGGATTCCCACCTGCAAAACAGTTCTGCAAAACAGATCCCATAGTTTATAGCATTCAGAGGCCCAAAACCTTGAATTTAACTTGGAAAAGGTAAGGTTAACCCTTGCAGTGAGATAAAATGGTTTGCTAGCAATCTTTTTCCTTTTTTAAAGGGCACCTGCAGACTGGTTCAGGGGGTCTATACCTCCCGAAATTGCCCACTTCTCCCCTACATCAGTAAGAAAGATGAGAAAAGTTAATATATCCAGACAATTAGTGAAAGTTGGTGTGTGTGGACAGGGATTATCTATCACTAGCAATGCTCTGTTTCTTTCTGTATCTGACTATGGACCATTGTGCTTACATCTAGCAATTGGCTAGACTGCTTTATAAAAATGGAGCTTCTCTAAGAAGGCTAAAACTTTTGTTACTGGAAGGGGACTGATTGCTACTGTAAGAAGGTGAGAGGAAGTGATAGAAATATCTGTAAGTTTAAGTTTATAACCATTTTGCATCTTTTCAATCATAAGTTTCTTCCTTTCCATTTCCATGTCCCTTTATGAATGTCTTTTGGACCTCACAAAAAACTGACATTCAAGTTTTATACTCATTTCTGCTGATATAAGCATGTTTCTATGCATTTCTGGCAAGCTGTTTCCCTAATATAATACATTTTGTATGCTATTTGTATGCTGTCTTCCCTAATATTTACATTTTGTATGCACCTTTTTCCTGATATGCACATGTTATAAAATTAGAGTGCTGTATTGCACCATTCTGAAAAATGCAAAAATTGGAGAATAACTTTATTTTGGTTCAGGAAGTCCATATTAGGTCAGCATTAAAATTCAGAAGGAATCCCTTTCTTTTCCCTGTCCTTAAGTGAGAGAGAGGCACTTCTAAAACTGTATGTTTTGTATATGTGGTTTCCTTGCTGTACATATGTTTGTGCGTGTGTGTGCACACACACACACCAGTGTATGCACAGAGTACAATGGGAATCCCTGTTGTTCAAACCTATCATTCTAATTAGGACTAAGAGACAACTTCCAGTTGGGAATATGGAATTCTGTTGTAGAGGTAAAGGTTTCTCTTTGCTACTGGATTATGAAAAACAGGGGTCAGATAGCATGCCCATGTACTGCCCCTGCTTCATTTGTCATTGTTGTATACTTAAGAAGACTAAGCAACATTTTTCTAGGACTGTCCTATAATAAAAGCTTTGTGTAGATCCACCCTGGGTTTCCAAGAAAAGCAGTTATTGATTATCATTTAATCGTTTGTCATATTGTCTGAACTCACTTGTGGTGACTGACTACTGTGACCTCTTATGGTTGTCAATTGCAATGAGATCCAATGGTCTCTTCTGGGGTACTCCTTACTGCAACTGCTTGTGGTTTCATCTGAACTTAGACAATACAAGCCATCATGAGGCAACCTCCTGAATAAGTCAGCCACTTGATAAATGTGACCTTTGACCAGTGGGTAGCCAGAAAGCACAGGTGACAGCTGGTCAAGCCACTGCCTCCTTCCACTACCTGTCCCAGAGATCTTATCTTGGGCAAGAAGCAGGGGCTAGTTATCAGCTTAGGAGTGATGATCCATGCTCTGGGCAGTGCCACAGAACTGATCACTCCATGCCTCCAGGGAATGACTCCCAAGCAGGAGCCAGAAGCCAGTTATCAGCTTAGTGGTGCTAATCCTGGGAATGGAGCAGTGCTTATAATCCCATGACCCCCCACTCCTCGCTTCTGTCTAAGCAGATTACTCTGATGCAGCTGACAGAAACCAGAGCAGTGCCACCAAACAGATCAGCCCTGTGCATGTGCACCACCGGCTCTCCTTTCTGGCAGGAGCTGGGAGCCACTATCTGCTCTGAGAATTGAACTGCAGTGTGCTGTGTATCAGGCTCCCTACCTTCTGCTCCAGAGGTTGTCTGGAGCCAAATCAGCTCCTACATCCCATTTCACTTCAAGGTATGGCTCTGTTTGTGCATTGGAGACTCTGACAGCTGCAGCAAGCCAGAAACCACTTTGCAATCATGGTTGTCAAAGACAGCAGCCTCATTTATGCCCACAATGCATCCTGTGATACTGTGAGGAGGAAAGTCTGTGTGGAAAGGAACAAGAACCATGATGAGCCTGATGTCCACATGTTTGGAGACAACAACAACAGCATCCTGCAGTTTAGAGAAAACATGAAAATGTATAAGCTTCTTGGGTCACAAAGAGTGACAATTTACAACAGCTGCTGCTGACTGATGAAGAAGGTCTTGAAGTTTTATGCAGCAAAGGAACTGGTCCAGATTGTCACCTGACCAATAACATCCTGCATCAATGTTTCTATTGAATGGAATTTCAGGAAGAACGGGGCTCATACTGGCTGTTACAGACATATCACAGCCTTGAATGACTGCATCTATCAGAATATGTACAGAAGCAGGTGTGTGTTGCTAAATAGCATCGATGAAATTATTCTGCCTGTCAAGCATACATATTGGAAAACCTGATGGATGCCCTTGAGAAGCAGAATCCAGATGGTGGCATTTTCCCACTGGAAAGCTATGCCTTTCCTAATACTCCCTTAACAATCCATCTTGGAATGCAGTACCTGGAGTCAATATTCTTCAAGAATGGAACATGACTGTCAATCCTAGCAGAGTGGCTCAGACCTCTGTTCACACAGTGTGGACCACTGCTGAACTGTCTTCCAACCAGGCTTGCCTGGAGAATTCTTGATTAGGAACACATTCTGGAGATATAACTCATCACGGATCAGTTTGATTAGCTGGGTACAACAAATTGTACCATTGTAAGCAATGAAATGATAATTCTAGGAAAGGGTACAGATACTGATCCTTGGACTCAAAAAGAAAAAATTATGTATGATAGAGATTATCTCCTGTGCATATTTGAGAGAAGAATTGGGAAATCACATACTGTGTACTGTGCATACTGGAAAAAGTATTCAAACCTAACTTAATTGTTCTTGGCTATCTGAGAATATGAATCAATGAGCCAGAGAAAGAAAGGCAGTAGGTTTATCTTGCATTGACAAATGTAGGGGTGCATGGGGATTTCCAATTGTTTTCCAGACTCATCGTAGATGCTTGG
Source organism: Varanus komodoensis (assembly GCF_004798865.1). Classification (NCBI taxonomy): domain Eukaryota; kingdom Metazoa; phylum Chordata; class Lepidosauria; order Squamata; family Varanidae; genus Varanus; species Varanus komodoensis. Next base: position 1,578,053 of record NW_025335505.1, on the reverse strand, counting down.
CACTAAATGGCAACTCACTGTGGTGACTTATCATATTGGGATGCCTTTCAATATGATCCCACTTGGGGAGACAGGAGATTCTGCAGAATGGTCTGAAGGAGAAATTCCCCAAAATCAAGCCCACGGGTCTTCCAAAAGTCATGTCCTCCCTTTTACAGGTGATCTTTTCTTCTCATAGAAGGTATCAACCAGTTGTAGAGGACAGGTCTTCATTAATATCCCACATCCAACCTTGTATACTAAAAACAAACAAACAGAAACAAAGAAACAGAAAAGAAATGAGCCAGGCAGCTTCTTGCCAGAATGGCTAAAAAATCTAGTAGTCAAAAATGCAAAAAGAAAAAAGAATGTGGAAGGACTGTGCAAAGTATGCCAGCCATTGGTCCAATCCATTCCATGTTTCTGTAGGATGCCTCACCATTTCACTTTACCTTCACCTTCAATGTCTGCCAGGTGAAATGGAAATGTTATGAGCATCCTTGGGGTTGTTATTGCACTGATCAACAGCAATGAAGAGAGGTCATTAGGTGGTTTGGGCTGAGGAGTCACCAGTATGCTGATGACACCCATCTCTACCTCTCCTTTACATCCAATCCAAGTGAGGTAGTGACTGTTCTGAAGCAGTGTCTGGCCAGTGTGATGGGCTGGATGAGGGAGGTTCTGTTTGTGGGTGGCTCAGCTTTCCAAGTGAGTTTTGCTCTGTTCTGCATGCGGTTGCACTTCTCCTAAGGGATAGGGTGCATAATTTGGGAATGTTTCTCAACCCAGGGTTATCCTTGTAGTTCCAGGTGACTGCTGTGGCAAAGAGCATTTTCCACCAGCTTCAGCTGGTCCATCAACTACATCTTTACTTGGATAAGCAGAGCCTAGCAACAGTATTCCATTCTCTGGAAACCTCATGATTGGACTATTGTGATGCAATCTACATGGGGCTGCCCTTGAAGATGATCCAGATACTTCAGTTGATCCAAAACAGAAGAGCCAGGCTTTTGATGGGTACTGGTAAATATGATCATATAACACCAGTCCTGTACCATCTGCACTGGCTACCAATTGAAATCTGGGCCCAATTTAAGGTGCCAATGATGACATATAAAGCCCTAAATGGTTTAGGGCCTGGGTATCTGAAGAAGCGTCTGCTTCCATATATACCTGCCCAATCCCTAAGATCTTAGTCTGAGGCCCTTCTTTGGGAGCCCTCTTTGAAGAGGGGCTACCTGAAGAAGGGCCTTTTCTGCAGTAGCTCCCTAGCTCTGGAACTTTCTCTTCAGAAAGGTGAGCCTGATACAGACACTTTATTTATTTTGGCTCCAGGCCAAAACATTTTTTATTTTCCCTGTATTTTAAGGATTAATGTTGTTTTAATGTTGGGTTTATTAGATATCTATATTCTAACTTTGCTATTTCTAATGTGTGCTGCCATGATATTGTATCGCTTTCCTGAGACTACAGGATGGGATACAAATGCCATAAATAAACAAACAAACAAACAAACTGTAACATAATATTGCACATTCCTCTCAGAAATACAGAATGTTAACCTGATTTTTTAAGAACTGGAAATCCTTTAGAAAAATGTTATTGCTAACCATTAATAAGCACACCAAATTAATATTTGCCTTGATTTAAAGAAGAATTGTCCTTCTATCAGTGAAGGGTTTTCATTTTAATTAAAATCAGCAAATGCTTTCAACTGCTGCTCTGTGGTATAGTCCACATCTAAATTCAAAACTTGTCTGAGATAGTAGATGATATCCATATATTACAAATCCCATTTAAAGTGAAGGCTATCTTTGTTTAAGAAAGGAGAACAATCTAAAACTAATATAAGTCAAGAGTGTATGGGCCAAGACTTCATTATAAATTTGCTTTGCACACAATAGTAGAATTATGTGCCAGGTATTAAACATTAAATGATGGCTAATTATATATTTCAGGATACTGGTTTGGATTTACTGTTAGTAGCTTAAGAGTGGATCCAGAGAATTATGGATGAAGCTCTCATGTGAAAAGCATGGTCTAGGCCTATAATTATGCTGCTAGGGTGCCATTATGCAACAGGCGGAATATTTATGTTCGATGTTCAGCTAGCCAGTTAGCCATGCCTTCTTCTAAAATACTCCATCCCATTCCCCTTTTCCCTTGAGTTTCTCTATTTAGCCTAAGAGATATTCAGCTTTGCTTAGCCATGGAACATGCTCAATCCTTTCTGAGCTTATTTTGGAGTGTTTTGTAAGTTTGTTCTCTCTCTCAATCTCTCTCTCTCTCTCTCTCTCCCCCCCTCCCCATCTGCAAACCTCAGAATTCACCCATTTTTTCCCTCTTCTGCATGGGTGGTGCCTTCAGGACACATGCAGCACCGATCCACACCTGCTGCACTCCCACTAGTGAACATGTTGACAGTGGGTTGGTGGATACCAGTCTGCTTGTCCACACGGCAATCATGTATGATGATGAAGGGTAGAATCAACCCCCTCACAAACCGGATCATACAACCCTAGCCAGAAGAATGTCCTCCTCTCCCAGCCTGACTCCTCCTCCCAGACCACTGCGGCTGATGCTATACATTCTTGAGAACACTTTAAGCCAGGGATCCTCAAACTTTTTGAACACGGGGCCAGTTCGCTGTCCCTCAGACTGTTGGGGGGCTGGACTATAGCATGAAAAAAATATGAACAAATTCCTATGCACACTGCACATTAAAAATTAATTAAAACCAAGATTAATTAAAATTAATTAAAATCAAAATTAATTAAAATTAATTACTTAAAATTTTGAAAAATAATTAAAAAATTAAAAATGTTTGCTCCACTCACTTGGGCTGCAGCAGAAGCCCAAGATGAAGTGGGTAAGAGCATGTCCATATTCAAGGGACAGAGTTAAAATGTCCACGATCATGCTGGGGGGAAGATGGGTGTGATCGTGCTCAGGGGGACGGGGAGAGATGGACATGATTGTGCTCATGCAGGGAAGGTGGGAACAATCACGGCCATCTCCCCTCCCCAAACACGATCGCAGCCATCTCCCCCACCCCTGCAGCACGACTGCGATCGCTCCCGTCTTACCTGCATGAGCGCGACTGTGATCACAGCGATCTCCCCAGTGAGTATGCCTGCACCAGCTCAGAGCTCTGGGACTTGCTCAGAGATCGTTTTCTCTGAGCGAGTCCAAACGCTAAGAGGCAAGCTGGATCAACGAGCATGGCGGGCCGTATCTGACCCATGGGCCGTAGCTTGAGGACCCATGCTTTAAGCTATAAATGTTTGGGTGTTTTTGTAACTTCACTCCCTTATCTTGGTCCCAGTTCTCATTGCCCTTGGTCCAGCCCAGTTGCAGAGAGTTTCTCCAAAACTGAATTTTATCTTCAGGCTGAAAGAGTTTACTCACCCTTCTTCTACTCTGCTTGATAGTTGTGTTTTTCTATGGCCATGAGTCTTTGGAAGTTGAGCTATATTTCCCCTCCCCCACAAAAACATTCAGGCCATGCATGCAGGTCACATCATTTAGCCATGTGGCTGAAAATTCCACCTCTGCTCTTATACCTTTGGTGACTTTATTTGTGTTATTTGCACTATTATTTTGAACTTTGTACTTGCTGCTAGCTGTACTGCACCAATAGTTTGTGGCCATGACTTCTGAATTTCAGACTTCCTGGGAATCTCAACCAAATCCTCATAGCAACTATGGCCATGAAAAAGTAAAGAAGTAGAGAAAGATGTGTGGCCTCAGCATGGTATTAGAAAATAAAATTCTATCAAATAGCATAGTCCTTATAGACTACCAAAGAACTGAGCACATTTCATTTGAAGGCAATCGCCAGAGATGCTAAAAATGTTGACTTGATAGTACAAACAAGCTCAGCAGGATCACTTATGTGACTGTGAACAAAATCATCCTTAAGTGAAATGTCCTGGGTTTTTCAGTATTTTATCAGGACTATATTATCTGATGTAGTTTTATCATCCTTTTAGCAACATTTTGAAGTCTCACCTCTTCTTTTACTTCTCTTATGATTGCCTTGGAATCCTCAAATCTCTCTATCTGGCACATTGCAAATGCCTAGAAGAATGTAAAATGACATCCAGTGCTGTTTTGGCTATGGGCATCACACCTTTGCATTCTTGTAAAAAGAAACTGTATAGCTGTGACCCTAAAGGGGAAAAAAAATCCAAAATAGTGACAGATGTGCCCCCCTCCCAAGTATGGGGAAACACACACACACACACACATATATACACACTCCACAGGATGCAAGAACACATCTAGGACACACAATTAAGTCATTAAAAAAAAGCAGCCCTGTCAGAAGATTTACTAATGCAATTGCTTCCTAGTCAGTTTCAATCTACTCATAAATAAGAATTTGCCATTTAAAACTTTTTCTCCTGGTATGTGTCAGCATTCACAGCTGCCACAAGGTAAACACATTCTATTCTCCATGGATTTGCTACAAATACAAATAACCAGATGAGAATATTCTCCAGCTCCATACTCAAGTGAACTTGCAAAGCTTGGTCATGTGCACATTGTGTGTATGTATGGGGGATGTGATGAATCTTGACATTTATATATAGCATGGAAAATGCATATGGGTGATATGAATGCATGTATACAATGCATATGAATATGTGTAGCCTTGGTCTTCATGTTGTGTGTGTGTGTGGGGGGGTGTCATATCCTATAATGATGCTCTGAAGTATAATTTATCAAACATGGCATAGCAATGTATAATACAAGGTTGCAAAAGTGCATAATTTATCAGTCTGCAACATCTATGTATAAAAATACAAGTATAATGCATGCGCAGAAACAGGAGCCCTGGTTGATACTGAGAGTTGCTACTACATTAGCCTTTCACATATGGAGGAAATCTTGAATCAGATTTTGGATCTGGTTTACAAGAGACAATAAATCTGAAAAGTCTAGCATGACAGCTACAGTTTTATTCCCTCTCCTTTGCTAAAATAATAATCATAAGCCAATACATGAAATTTGACATGACTAACAGTTGACTAAAGTTATTTAATAATGACTCAAGTCTGGAATAGTGTAGAAGAGGTTTTCCAGATCAGCATTTCACATTCTCTTCGTTTTGCCCAGTTGTGCATCTGTTAACAAATCTCTAAGCAACTTGGTGCATTAGTAGCACCAGCTCGGTTTCTGTAGCATTAATGCCACTTATGGCATATTTCTTATATTGCAAGGGCAAATGTCTGAGCCTTCTCATTATAGTCCATCCCGTACTGTTCCAGTACATTCAGAAAAGAGCAATTGTGCAGTGAAGCTAATGAGGGTGACCCTCATGTGGGTTCCACACTTTTTTCTGTGCTTAACTGATTTCTGGACATGAAAAGCATGATGTCAGATGTAGTACAGAGAACTGCTTTACAGTGTGTGCCTTATATCATAGTCAGAACACAGCATTGCCTACTGACAGCAACACTAGAGGATTTTAGATCAGAGTCTTTCCCAGTATCTCCTACCTGGAGATGCTAGAGATAAAACATGGGGCACTCTGTATGCAATGCATGAGTGATGCCCGGAGCTCTGGCCTTCAAGCTGCTTAACGGAAGCCATGCTGTAGGATTTTCCCAGTGCAAATGGGTTGATCAACATGCTTTCCTATTCCATTGAATTGCTGGACTGAATATGACAGGGAAGGGTATAGAGGTGAGGAAGTGTTGGAAGAAAATTTCTATCAGCCATGGAGCCCAACCCACCTCACAGGGTTTTTGTTGCGGGAATAAGATGGAGAAAGAGAGATGATGTAAGCTGCCTTGAGCCCTTTGTAGGAAAAAGGCAGGATATAAATCACAATATAAATAATACATAACATAAATTGACAGGCTATGACAGGCTGCTTCTTCATCTTATCTCTGTTTTGGAAGGCAGTTTCTCTGCCTCCTCCTCCTCCTCCTATTATTAAGAGTCAAGTGTCCTTTTCAAGTCCCATATGTAACAAAGAGAGAGAAAGATTACCCACAATCCCATTCCTTTGCAGCTCCCAAGGGGAAGAAGAAAGCAGAAAATTCCTTCAGCTAGTGCCAGGCAATGTCATGGCATTCTCAAGTAAGGGGCAGAGCAGGGGGAGATGTGGCAGTTACAGGAGGTAATTATTGCTCGCTCACTTTGCTCTCTCTCCCCTTTAATGTTAATAAGGGAGCTGTCATTATTCTGCTTGAGTGACATTTTTTTAAACAGTGCCTTTGGCTGTCAGTGGATAAATGTGAACCCTCCTTCAATCTTCTTGACCTCAAACTGTGCTGTTGTTTCTAGTACAACTCATGGTGTCTTGTAATGTGTTTTCAAAAGAAAAGGGGGGAAAGAAAATTCGTGCCTACGACAATGTTAATGCTGGCAGTTCAACCTTTCGAAACAGGAAAGTGGTCATTGAATAATAAGGTGTTTCAAATATAACTTTCATCTCTTGCAAGTGTAGAAATCTGAAGGGTGTCAGGAATATGTAGAAGTACTGGGGAAGGGGGCATAGAGGGTTGGGCATGGAGTATGTGCTGTTTGTTCAGTGCCCAGTTAAAAAGATTTCAAGTTTTGTATCTGGGAAAGTTTTCCCATCTGAATTTGAGCAGCACTTAGTTGTGGTAGACAGCCACAGGGTAGATGGACCAATAAACTGCTTCAGTGTAAGTCAGCTTCGCAGGTCCTCAGTTATATAGCCATTCACTCCTTCCAGTGTCAGTAGCTTCATGGTGCTCTTCATGAAAGCATCAAATGTGAGCTTCCCTTATCCTCACTGCAGATTTTTTCAAGGGAGAAAGAAGACAACACTGTTCCTTGTTTTATGATTGATGGAGACCAAATTGGTAAGACAAAAAGCACACTTCCACCTTACCAGTTGGGAAGCACCCAATAGCTTGTCTAATGCCAATTGATGACTAAATAATTTGACTTAGATCACAGATTCTTCTGTTGACTAGGTAAGGGTGGGACATTTGCTCAGTTAAGGGTTGTATGTGTACATGCCTCTGTGTTGAATGAGTTTACTCAGTCTTCTGAGCCTTGAAGTGAGACTGAGTTTCATTCTGAAATGTGCATTTTCATGAGCACACCAATGCAGCTTATTTCAAGGAAAATCTACCTCCACAGGAGAAAGTACACAGAAAAAGCATATGTTTGAGATAAATGTGCAAAAAATTGCAAGAAAATTAAAAATGTTTAGAGGATATAAATTCCTTGTTACTGTTTAGTTGCTAAGTCGTGTCCAACCCTTCACAACCCCATGGGACAACATTCCTCCAGGCTCTCTGTCCTCCACCATCTCTCAGAGTCCACCCAACCCCACACCCACTTCCCCATCTAACCAACACAAATTCTGCCCTCCCCTTCTCCTTTTGCCTTCAATCATTCCCAGCATCAGGGTCTTCTCCATTGAGTCTTTCCTTCTCATTAGGTGGCCAAATTATTTGAGTTTTGTCTTCAGTATCTGACTTTGTAAAGAGCAGTCAGGACTTCCTTTGAGAGTGTCTGATTTGATTTCTTTTCAGTCCAAGGACTCTTAGGAGTCTTTTCCAGCACCACAATTCAAAGGTCTTGATTCTTTGGCACTCAGTTTTCCTTAAGGTCCCATTCGTAACAGCCACACGTTATAACTGGGAAAACCATAGCTTTGACTATATGACCTATTGTCAGCAGGGTGATGTGTCTGCTTTTTAGTATGCTGTCCAGATTTGTCATAGCTTTCCTTCCAAGGAGCAAGCATCTTTTAATTTCTTGGCTGTAGTCACCATCTGCATTGATCTTGGAGTCCAAGAAAATAAAATCTGTCACTACTTCCAGTTCTTCCCCATGTATTTGCCTGGAAGTGATAGGACCGGATGCCATGATCTTTTATTTCTGGTGCCAACATTATATGCTTTTTGGCTCCAGGTCAAGGCCTTTTTATTTACCCAATATTTTAAAGTTTGAATATTTTAATTATGTTTTTATTAATAGATCCTCAGTAACATTTTATCTTGTCATGGTTTGATGTATTTATTAGGTATTTATTATATTGAAAGCTGTTCAGAGACGACTCATATTGGATGGAATAAAAATATCCAAATATATGAATGAATGAATGAATGAATGAATGAATGAATGAATGTTGAAGTTCAAGCCAGTTTTTGCACTCACCTCTTTCACCTGCATGAAGAAGCTCTTCACCCTCTGCCATTATCTGCATATCTGAGACATCATCTGCATATCCGAGGTTATTGATATTTCTCCCAGCAATCTTAATTCCAACTGGTGATTCTTCTAGCCCCGCCTTTCTCATGATGTGCTCTGCATATAAGTTAAATAGACAGGGTGACAATATACAGCCTTGCTGTACTCCTTTCCTAATTTTGAACCAATAAGTAGTTCCATGTCCAGTTCTCACTGTTGCTTCTTGACCCACATACAGGTTTCTCAAGAGACAAAGAAGATGGTCTGGTACTCCCATCTCTTTAAGAACTTGCCACAATAATTTCATACACATTGCCAAAGATTTTACACAGAAAAAAGAATGAATTTCCATATGGATTATTTAAAAAGAAACAAACAAAAAAACTCTTGTGTGAAAAAGAGTTGGAGTGAATTTGACCTTAACAAATCAGGATGACTGAGATCAAGATTGACAGGTCCACCTACCTCATTTCTTGCTCAGTTCTATGCTTCATCTCATGTGCCACCTTGACTGAAAGTCATATGGCCTTATTCCTCATTCAGCTGCCCATGGTCTGTGCTAGGAATTGCAGTGGCTGCCATTATGTTTTTTTTTATGTCAATGAATGAATGGTATGTAGACGATAATATACCAAACCAAGGTAGCTATGTGGACTCAATAAGAAGGCAAAAAACAGCAAACACATAAGAGATCTGATTGTCTTTGAAGTCAAAGAGTGCCAAAAGGGTTAGGAATTTGGTTTTTTTTTTTTTTTAAACAGACACTAGATTTTTCAGGATCCTAGCATAGTGTTTCACAACAGAATAGCCTGAACTAGTCAGGAAGCTTGCTATCATTTGTCAAAATCTGTTGTTTAGATAAGGAACGGGGAAGAAAGCCATGGGTGGCATCTGAAACAGGGTTATTAATTAAATGAGGTGGCCAGCCTGCCCTCAATTTGTTATGTAGCTGGGATCTCCATTTGATATCATAAATGCTGTTCCCAGAGTTTCTTGGCACTCTTTACTGTTTAAAATCTTCAGTAATGGCTGCCACATATGCAGCACCATAAGGAATACAGAACATAAGCTGATAGTCACCGTGGACAGCATAGGTGTAGGGACAATTGCTGTTGGGAAGGAGAAAAATGGTAGATATTTGGCAATTGTCCTTCCTTCTTTTGTGAACAACATCTGGAAAACTGTGCTGTACGAGGCATAGGCTGCATTCACATAACATGACAAGCAACTCTGCACGGTTAGCATGATTTAAGGCTCTTTTACCATGACCAACCCAGCAGATGATCAAGGGGTTTCTATTTTACCTTGTTTTTCATACTCCCCATTGAGTTATCCCACTGTTGGCAAACATCCCATCAACCACTGTGCCAGAATTCAATCCTAAGGTTCATCACTCCCTGCTTATGTCACCTGCCTCTTTCTTAATGGTCCACACAGAAATGCTAGTTATGTGGTGTGGTACCTGCAGTTGCCTTCTTTCCAGGGGATTGTGTAGTAGTTGCATGTCAGGAAAACCATGATCCATAACAAACCATGGTGGTATGGAGAAACCCTAGCATAAACCATTGTTTCTTATCACAGTTTCTAAAGACCAAACTTACCATGCTGAAATACTACATGATAGATCAACAATGTAAAAAACCCACCACGGTTTGTTGTGTTGTTTGAATGCAGTCATTGTCTTATATCTCCTTCAGTTTATTGCCATGTCTATTTTGGCCCAGATAGTCCTAATTTTGATGTATATGGATATGCAAAATCCAAGGCAAATTTCATTAATTATCAGAAACCAGTGGTTTCCTTTGACATTTCCCAAAATTCTCCAAATAATTCCCCAAATAACCTTTTGCTGAAGAAATTTTGCTGAAGAAATTGATGGCAACTCTAGAATGATAAATATTCATTTTTTGAATATTTTCTTGCTAGCCAAATGAAGCACTATTTTAATATCATTTACTTACCAGTTGACATATAGAATAGCAGCTGTAGTAACAAGGATGATGCAGAATATCATCAGAAATTTTGCTGAGGAGCAAAATGAAGGCCAGACAAAGCCTTAATGAAAGGCTTGGGGAACCAAAAAGCTTTTCATCTCACCTTCAAGAAAAGTAGCATACATGAATGACATTGATCCTATGCATGTACAGCACAAAATGGAGACTGATGGAAAGGAGCTGGGGAAAGTCATTAAAATTAACCACTATAATCCCTTTATAAAATAACGAAGGCTAAATGAAACTCTTTAAATCTGACAGTTGCTGGTGTTAAGAGAGTGTTTAATAAATTATGCATTCAAATACTGACAAGCAACCCGAGAGTGTAGGAAAAAATGAACATTTCCAGTTTGTTTTACATAAAGCAGTACCTCTTATATCTTTGTGCAATACTCCCCTCCCCCTCCCCTGCCCTGTTCTCCCCCTCCCCCACCCTCCCCTCCCCTCCCCCTCTCTAATTTATGTAAATTGTCCTCTGTTTCAGCTTTTCTCAATAGACTCAATAGTAAGAAACCACAGAAATGGACTAAATAAATTCAATTAAGAAATGTTTGTGGAAACTGGAAGACATCTCCTATGGCACACTGTAAATATTCCCCTCTCCTTTTTTAAGAGTAACGCTGGATAAGACTATATGCACCTAATTTCCCTTGTGTTAAAAGGAAAGTGTGAGTTAGAAAACTGCATTAATTCTCTGCAACTCTGAGACTATTAAACTTCCCTTTTACAAGATATATATTCAAAAGCTTCATCTAGATTAGTGAAGGGTGAACTCTCCCTGGCCCAATTTGGAATGAGTCTCATTAAATGCACAACTCTAATATATATATATATATATATATATATATATATATATATATATATAT